>NC_134265.1:91503473-91803473 GCF_031893055.1 Leptodactylus fuscus | reverse complement strand
AGAGATAATGACTTTGTGTGTTTCCTTGTGTTTCGTATGGGACCAAAGTGGTGCTATTGTCTCCATCCATATGCACAACTACGGATGGTTTTATATACTGATTCAATGCGGAGACACCAATGTGAAACCTGCCTTATTTAGTGAAGCGGAACTCAGGCTCTCAATGCGTGCCTTTCAGAGTCTTGTTCTGTCTTCCAGAAGACCATGACCCAGTAGGTCAGATGGGGCCGCCCTGGGAAATACGTCTTCAGGATACCACAACTAGTGAGCTTTAACCCTTAAATCACCACAATGAACCACCAATTTAGAAATGAGGCAAAAAAAAAAAAAATTGCAACTTGTACCTTATCATCTTGATAGGACTAGGTTTCATATCGGTGAGGATCAACCACTGAGATCTCCACCAATCACAAGAACGGTGAATGCAGCGGTGGCGCAAATACACTGCTGCTCCATTCATTTTTATGGGACTGCCAAAAATGTCACAAGTGTAGCCCCTTTAAACCGTGCCAAGTAGTCATTGTGTGATCGACCGTTTCAGTTTCTTGGACATTTCCATTAATCGGCTCCAGAAGTAATATTCTCAGTAGACCGGCAGCATCTGTTTTCATACATTGTGAACTCTTAGTTGTCTAGGCCCCCCTCCCCATATATGGCAATGTCTGCTTTCCTGTGGGCGAGTTTTTGTATTCTTTTACAACCATTCTAGTGAAATGATTCATGTCATAGGACACATCTGCTCTTTCTTTTAATCTGTTCAAAATAGAAAGAGCACCTCGGTCCTGAACTGCGCATGTAGAGTTGGCAGTTGTCCCTTTACTCTTGCGTGTTACAATATCAACATCTGGACATGTCAAAACCATAATGGATGAAGATTTCAGAGAACAGACTCGTAGTAACCCCAATAGAGAAGAGGGCTATTCATTCCATGTATGTAGTATATATTCACGTGTCCTATTCTATACATCTGCCTGGGGATTCTTCGGCAGCTTGGACATAGATTTCTGCAAGCCCATTTAGATGTATGTAAGGCTCTATTCAGATCATGTTTTGTTTACATCTGTGTAACCAATGCAAAAAAACAGGCGCAAACAATTTTTTTGGATGTACACAAAAGTATGGTATAATACATTGTCCTTCAAAAAAAAAAAAAAAAAAAAGATTTTTTTTTTTTTTAACGTTGAAGTCTATGTAAATGAATGATTATAAATTTTGCATCTGTTTTTCACATCAGTTAAAGGGATGTAAAAAAAAACCCTGATTTAAATTAAGCCTAACAGTCTGAGAAATGTCTGCCATAAATCTGCTGTGCTTTGAATATACATATAAAGCCCCATGTTACAGAAACACATTTTTCCCGCTACAGAAGCACCACGTTTTACATTACCAGCAAAGTGAATGAGATTCTGACTAATCCCATCCACAAATTGCAAAAAGAAAAAAAAAATGCTGCAGAAAAGTTGAATTAGAAAAAAAAAAAAAAAAAAAAAAATGCAGCTCGTCAATTATATATATTGAAACACTGAAATTTTCCCTATAGACTTTAATAAGGTAAGAAAAGCCCCAGGGAAAAACCTGCAATGCGTTTCCGCTGTGTTTTCTTCTGAAGCGTTTTTAATTGCGTCCTGCAATATGGGAATGTAACCGTAAAGAGATTTTTCTACTAACAAAGTAGTTGATCAATAGCATGCCCAGTGATCAGAAGAAACTGGATCTGCAAATGCGCCCAAGTGCCCCATAGGAATGTGGAGCTGGTAAGGAGGTTTGGCCAGCTCTACATTCAGCTTTATTGGGCCACCAGAAAACTGGTGTTCAGTAGAACCATAGAAGTGAATGGAAATGGAGGTCGAGCACCACTTTGTTCACAAAGAACACTTTGTGGCTCCCCATTTTCAAGATTGTTAGTCCCAGTGGTTGACCCGAAGTGGCCAGACATTTATCTCCTATCCTGTGGATTGATGGGGAAATCATGATAACCGGTTTTCTATGACTGCTAATTGTTGCTGTAAGATAAGTAGAAAGTGTCGGCAATGTGAAATGAACACTATGCAAATTCATTATGAATATTTAAATATCTATACGGGGGGTAGGGAACCTTCAGCACACCAGATGTTGTAAAACTACAACTCCCAGCATTCATACTTGCTCTGCTGTTCTTGGAACTCCCATAGAAGTGAATGGAGCATGTTGGGATGTGTTGGTAGTTTCATAGCAGCTTTAGTGCCGAAGGTTGCTGACCCCTGCTCTGTATAAATGCCAAAATACAAGCAAGGGAAGTCATTTCACACCAGATCTGTATATTCTAGCAAAAGTCACTATTTTGAAAAAAATAAATAAAATAAATATATATATATATACACTCACCGGCCACTTTATTAGGTACACCATGCTAGTAACGGGTTGGACCCCCTTTTGCCTTCAGAACTGCCTCAATTCTTCGTGGCATAGATTCAACAAGGTGCTGGAAGCATTCCTCAGAGATTTTGGTCCATATTGACATGATGGCATCACACAGTTGCCGCAGATTTGTCGGCTGCACATCCATGATGCGAATCTCCCGTTCCACCACATCCCAAAGATGCTCTATTGGATTGAGATCTGGTGACTGTGGAGGCCATTGGAGTACAGTGAACTCATTGTCATGTTCAAGAAACCAGTCTGAGATGATTCCAGCTTTATGACATGGCGCATTATCCTGCTGAAAGTAGCCATCAGATGTTGGGTACATTGTGGTCATAAAGGGATGGACATGGTCAGCAACAATACTCAGGTAGGCTTTGGCGTTGCAACGATGCTCAATTGGTACCAAGGGGCCCAAAGAGTGCCAAGAAAATATTCCCCACACCATGACACCACCACCACCAGCCTGAACCGTTGATACAAGGCAGGATGGATCCATGCTTTCATGTTGTTGACGCCAAATTCTGACCCTACCATCCGAATGTCGCAGCAGAAATCGAGACTCATCAGACCAGGCAACGTTTTTCCAATCTTCAATTGTCCAATTTCGATGAGCTTGTGCAAATTGTAGCCTCAGTTTCCTGTTCTTAGCTGAAAGGAGTGGCACCCGGTGTGGTCTTCTGCTGCTGTAGCCCATCTGCCTCAAAGTTCGACGTACTGTGCGTTCAGAGATGCTCTTCTGGCTACCTTGGTTGTAACGGGTGGCTATTTGAGTCACTGTTGCCTTTCTATCAGCTCGAACCAGTCTGGCCATTCTCCTCTGACCTCTGGCATCAACAACGCATTTCCGCCCACAGAACTGCCGCTCACTGGATGTTTTTTCTTTTTCGGACCATTCTCTGTAAACCCTAGAGATGGTTGTGCGTGAAAATCCCAGTAGATCAGCAGTTTCTGAAATACTCAGACCAGCCCTTCTGGCACCAACAACCATGCCACGTTCAAAGGCACTCAAATCACCTTTCTTCCCCATACTGATGCTCGGTTTGAACTGCAGGAGATTGTCTTGACCATGTCTACATGCCTAAATGCACTGAGTTGCCGCCATGTGATTGGCTGATTAGAAATTAAGTGTTAACGAGCAGTTGGACAGGTGTACCTAATAAAGTGGCCGGTGAGTGTGTGTGTATGTATATATATATATATATATATATATATATATATGTTACATGTATAGTACATACATAGCCATGTTAAGTTGTATGCCCCCTGTGTACGCGAACTATCAGTTAGTCATAGACCACCATAAGAAAACATTAGACGCAAAAGCATTTCAAAGCAAAGTACACAGTTATGGGTTGATACACAGATATGGATTACATTTCCTTTGTTCTATGTCCACATAGCATTATACTGCCTAGTCCATTGTAATTGTGTGTTGGGTCATACATTATCTGACACTACCACTAAACATAAAGCTTTCTTATGCTGTGGCAGAAAACGCTGCATATTACATTATCAGCAAAGTGGATAATCTGGCTAATCCCATCCACACATTGCAAAAAAAAAAAATAAAATCTGTTTTTGAAACCACAGCATTTCCACTGCAGTTGCATTTCTGTAAATCGCAGCATGTCAGTTATATCTACGAAACGCTGGCGGATTCCATATAGGTATAATAGAAGCAGAAAGTCAGCAGAGGAAATCTGTGATGTGTATTTGTCGCGGCCTTTTCCGCAGCATTTTTCGGCTGTGGCTCACTACGTGGCACCTTGGCCTTGAGCCCAACACTGGGGAGATTCTAATATTACAATGATAGTTATAGGGATTAAATACTAGGCTTCTGCACGCCAATGTCTGTTTGTTAGGAAAATATATATTGTATTCCCAATTAACATAGTGCTACTTTGACTAGCCTTAGTATGTAAGACAACTGTAAAATGTAAACCAGATATCGCAGGGAAAATCCAATGACACGGGAAGTGAAGGAATATGGTTTTTTCTTCTTGTTTAGGAAATCTAGTAAACAGGTCTGGATTGGTTGCTGTGGGCACCATTTTTACTTCCTGCCTGCATAAGCTTTCTTCTTTACGGATCTGCTTCTTGTGGCCTGTAGGGGTCACTGTTCCTATATGGAAATATTTTCTCAATCTAGAAACCTGCTATGGCCAGAAATGCTACTATTTTCCTATAGACATAAACCATGTTTTATGCTATTTTACCCCAAGTACATTTTCTTTTGTAGTTTCTTCCCCATGGACATGACACGGGGTAGGTTATGCTGTATCCTCTGTGTATGGTGGCTTGATATAGAAGCCTTTTGTTGCAGATTTTGCAAAAAAAAAAAAAAAATTATTGCAGCTGCTGTACATTATGTAATGGATCTGGCATCGCCTCCATTTTGTTAATGACAGAGCAGAACAATGGATATTGCCAGTACAAAAATTCCACATGTTCAGTAAAATGGCCCACAAAGACGTCTCATGGAAGAAAGATTTTACCCACTGTAGTGATGTGGCCCATAGAGAGAATGGAGAATTTATTTAACTTGACAAAATGTAGTTCATATAATGTGTTGTCTGCTTTGGATACTGCGCTTGTCATGAGGAATGCCCACTGCTGAGACCCCGACTATCAGCTGTAATCTGTGCAGGAACATGGCAGCATGTGTTTCATTTCCCTGCAGTGCCATCATGCATGTTGCCCATTGAAATCCGTGTGCATTCTGTAACACATATGGACACGCTGGGATTTTCAGATGCTCTTAATAGTTGCTTTTTCCATATCTAAGCAAGAGCAGATTGAGGGACTCCACTCAATTTAATTCAGGGTTCCTAAACATGGTGTTTAAAGGGGTTATGCAGTGCTTCGAAAACAGCCGATTGGTCACATGGCCATAATGTATGGGGCTGAGCTGCAGCATGGCCATGTGACCAAAGGGCATGATGTCACTTTCTGAAAAGAAGAAAGTAGCCATGTCTTGCTCAACCCCTTTAAGGATTGTTTACCAAATTCATTAATCCTTTCACACCATTTTTTTGGATTTTCATTTTTGACCCCCTTAGAAAAGCCATAACTGTTTTTTGTTTTTCCCAATACACAGAGCCATATGAGGGCTTAATTGTTGCGAAACAAACAGTACTTTGTAATAGCAACATTCAATATCCTGTATGATGTATTGGGAAGCTGGAAAAAAAAAATTGTGCGATTTTAAGTGACTGCCATAAAAACATCTCCCATGACACATTTATAATTTTCATGTACACGGATGTACAAGGCATCTTTTTTTCCTTTTTGCAGGATTTTTTTTTTTTTTTTTTTTTTTTTTAAATACCATTTGCAGCCTGTAACAGAAGCCTTGTAATAAGACCTCCCTCGCCCCCTTCAATGTCACCATTAGTACAAGTCATCGATATTTTTGGCCCAGGCACCCCCTTCCCTTTGATGTTATTTGATCTCTGTATACAGAAGGGCCTGAATGGACCTGGCCTGCTTTATTGCAGACATTATTTTATTGTCATGGTTCTTCATCATGTCCAGAGATAACTCTCAGCCTGCGCTGTGAACAAGCAGACAGCGGGAATCCCTGGGCGGCCACAGTACGCCGCTGTCTCCTGCTCTCATGCTCCGCACGGCCCTGCCCACATGCCTGGCCCCGCCCACAGACACGCCCGACCCCACCCACAAGAAGTAGGTAGTAGATCTTTCGACTTGGTCGTGTAATAAAGTAGCTCACATGCTGACAACGTTTGAGCACCCCTGGTCTAGATAGATTACTCTCCTTGTCTCTTATCCACTGGTCTGGTTGGTTTTTCATTCACCATTTATTGCTTCATTTCTCAAAACAGACTAAAAGACCGTGCTTGTTGCACATGGCCATAAATCAATATCCAGGATGTACCGTGGTTTCTATGGAGAACAAGGTCTTTTTTCCTTTTGGCATGAATAAATTATCTATTTTGCATATTTAATCCCTGAAAATACTTCCTACCCTTTAAGTAATGTGCATTATCCTGTGTATGCATAATTATTACATCTCCTTCTTTTTTTTTATATTTCATAGACACTAAATGTAAATTATACCAGGCAGCTATATTATGTTGGGCATGTTTCATGTGCACCAACATTTCCAACCTTGGAAAAACTGGCATCCTATCAGTGCAGCTTCCATTTGTTATATGGTAGTGCCTGTGAAAAATGGAAGCTGTGCTGTGATTGGTTATTGTGATTTGGAGAACAAAGCCTGTTTTTGGCTAAGGCCCCACGTAGCGAGCCTCTGTGAAAAAAGCAAGGGCATAGAGTCAGCGTTCTGCTTATTTGTTCTTCTAATTCCTATTAGACAGGACACTTTAACAGCAAATTGCTGCTAACAAACACTTGTACAATCGCTTGTTCAGAAACGTCTTAAGGTCTATTTGATCTTGAGGGAAATTATTCATATTTAACTATCTTTGGGTCATTTAACACTTTACGGCTTTGCTGCGCTATTTTTGGATCCACTCCTAGCTTTGACACATTCACAAATATATGTGCAGATGCAAAGCATGAACTGGACATGACTTGTTTTAGAAATTACAATGAATAAGTAATGACTGCCCGGCTGCCCCATATTTGTCATGGCACTGTCTATACATTTAAAACAAGATTGAAATCCTGCAATGTTCAATCTGGCCACTAAGCATAATTATAGACCAACACTTGCCAACTCTGTAGGAAATAGCTTTTTGAGCTGTCACCTAATTTACCTAATAGCAGATAACCCGCATAGAGTCCGATCATTGTGCATCTACTATGGACAATACATGCTAATAAACCCCCTGAACAGAGCATGTCTAGAAACTCTGCCATAGACCTCAATGACAATTGCTGCCTATTGCCATAGCTAAGCTGTAAGGCATATCACTAAATGTTTTTAACAGAGCAAAGGTGAAGTGCAGGCAAGGTGGCAGCCCCGCAATCTTGTATAGAAAATAATTAAAAAATCTAAGAAAATTGGAAAAATTGTGTATTTCACTACGTGGTTTGCATAAATAAAAATGGTCATAGATTCCCTTTACACCGCCATTTTTTTTCAGTTATGAGATGTCTCCCTCATGGCTATGGCTCCTTCACTAATGTAAATGAATGGAGTCTCATATCCTCACTGAAAAGGACTTCACATAAAAACACACTGCTGAGCAAAGGGCCGCACTTACCTGATACCAGATGGAACCTGGCCCCGTGCAGACTGTCAACTCCAAGGATGGTTCTAGTTGGGAAAAAAAAAAATAGCTCGCACTTCTAGTGAATTAGTTGCAAGGTGATATGATGAGAGCAGTCATTGCAAAAATCTGTGTAGCCCTCAACCCAAATATGTGGTGACACTGACAACTATTAACATAAGTCGCTTTTATACTACAGTAACTTGAAGCTCCAGGGCTGCAATGCAAAATCTGTAATGGGCCCCCTGCCTGCTTTGTGATTTTTAGAATAGTGATATACCTTATCTGGTGGTACTACCACTGCACCTCCTATAGCTACACCCTTGATGGATGGTCTATACAGTGATCCCTAAAACTACAATATTCACTGATTCCAGGATGACCATTTTCAGTTGAAATCATTGTTACTTGAGAAATGAGTACTCTGTTCTGAAGAGCCCAAAATGTCAAATCATCAGATGACTATAATATAACAAATCCTTACCCATAAAAGTCAGAGCTGCTAGCTAAAAGCTGGAACTCACTTTTGGGGTCTTGGTATATACATTGCACCTTTAAAAAAAAAAACATGGTGTCTAAAGGAGCAGCTCATCCAGACAGAGGTAAAGAGAAGTACAGAACATGTAGTACTCCACTATACTGTAGGGGGAAGGGGGCGCTACTAGTCAACCAGTCAGAGCATGCACTTCACTATTAGAAGAGTTTTACCAGTAAAATGACCGTATGTCATGACCGTGTTGGAACCTCCAGCCAAGCATTGTATGTGGAGTCCCCGTACTTCAGAGCTGAAGTTTGGGTTCGGCTCATCCCTAAAGCTGGTTGACTGACTGCTGAGTATACTGTATATACTGTATACACTGCTGAGCAGCCAATCAACCAGCTTTAAGCTAACAGATATGCCCAGTATATACATGGCTGTGGTTGGCCAGAGGGGACATGTGACTCCTCTGTATAGGAGGCAGGGTCACAGGTCCCGTCTCCATTCCAGCTGCTTAGGCTAGGTAAGGATAGGCTACAGCTGGAGATGGGGACAGTCAGGGCCGGAGTTAAATGTAATAATTGTCCTTTTTAAGGCAGTGCAGTGAAGTAGTGAGAGGAGTCGGATACTGTGAGGGGCAGTTACCTAGAAATAATTTATAAATTGAAATTGTGAAAATGTAATGTAGAATTCTCTGGGCGAGGTTATATTCAGTACACACATTTCTTCACATTTACTATGATACGCGAACACCGAATGTGTTATATTTTGAAGAAAGCGGAAATTTCACTTCGAGAAAGCAAATCCTCTCAAAGTGAAACTCTAGTAGGTGTCAATAGGTGTTTTTTTTTTTTTTTTTGTGGTACTTCTAAGTGCTGAATGAACAAGTGAATCTTGTGCATTTGCATGAATCTATATACAAATATATTATTGCTTATAAATTTGCATATCAAAGCACACTATAGTCTTATCGGGTCCGTGTGCTTTCACTACACACCACTTGCAAATGTGTTCGGGAGTCCATTCGGGCAGTCCCCATGCAGAGTCCCCGAACGGATTACCAAATGCAGATGTGAACCGGGCATTACAAACTATCCATGTGCCAAATTACATCCAAATCCGTTCAGCCGTTTTTGTGTGATTGAGTAACAAACATACATAGGTTCATATGTATAATATTAGTAGGATTACATACAGATAGCTAGCTAACCCCTCGTTCACATCTGCATTGGCATTCTGTTAAGATGTTAAATACTGATTTCAAATAGATTTGCCAAATGCAGATGTGAACCAGGCCTAAGTAAGTAAACATAAGTCTATCTAACTAGGTAAGGGTTGGTTCACATCTGCGTTGGTATTCCATTCAGGGGAATCCGCATGGGGACCCCCCGAACGGAATACCAAACTTAATTGCAAGCACTGTGCAGTAAAAACACACGGACCCCATAGACTATAATGGGGTCTGTGTGTTTGCAGCACTCTGCCCGCACAAATCATGCGGGCAGGAAAGTAGATTGTAGTCTATGGGGTCCGTGTGCTTTTCACATCTGTGCCTGTTCTCCGTTCATACAGGTTTCCGTTTCCTGCCCGAAACTGCCGGAGCCCTAGGTCCAAATCTGACAACATCTGCGAGGAGTTTGTATGCTCTCCCCATGTTTGTGTGGGTTTCCTACCACACTCTGAATCTAGATTGTAAGCTCTATATGGGACAGCGATTGACAATGTCTGTGAATTGCTGTTGAAGTGGCGCTATATAAGCTAAATGAATAAATGCAGGGATAGATAATTAGATGCATACGGAGAGTGCAGAGGTAGCAGTTGTTTCTGGAACCTGAGGGCTCCACATAAAATTTGCCACTATTTTAATTTGAGCATAGTGTCGGGGGAAAATCATAATACCCCAGAGATATGCTGTCTGTAAAGGAAAATTAATTAACAGGCCAAGATCGGCCTCCGCCATCTTAGCCTGGAGAACCACAAGACACATGGTGGTCGTGTATCAAAATGGATTCTGATTTATTGTTACAGAAAGTTAGCATTTATACAAACATAAGCAGGTTGGACTTTGACCCGATTGGTTATACATAAGCTGTGGCACATGACTATTGGATAAGTTCTGCATCTCATTACTATACTCCAACCTGGGATGACCTTTCTCATGACATACAGAAGAATTTACAATATTTATGTGTAAACCAACATCTTACACTAATTCTAGATGTATATATCACAGCACGAGAGATAATGATCACATGCTATCTGTCCAGTCCGGTCTGTGGCTAAGGGTCAACTGGTTATAGAACCTGTTATGAGATTCTCACCACAAACAGATAAGGAGTTATAACCCAACCATCAACATTCCACACACCTTATCCCCTAAAGGGGTCTCTTAAACTCTAAACAGACATCCTTATGAAGCTTATATAAGAAAAAGCTTACAAAATGGCTGACAGAATACAAGATGGAAGATGTGATCCTAACAATTCCCCCATTTTGAGATAATTGGATACAGGAATTCATATTTAGGTACTTCAGTGACTTAACGTCTACTGCTGGACCTTTCCAGATTCCCCTCATATGTTCCTGTATTCCAAATTAATCTCAATCATAGTTCTGGCCTGTTATTTTCAGTCTGCTTTGTATTTTTCAAACACTATGTATCATTACTTCAAACATTTCCTGTTGTGTTATGAAAACAGCTATATATAACATGACTGAGGCTAATATGGGGCTATGAGTACATATCCTACAGGCTGACACATTCAAATCTTCATTCAAGATCATATGATGTTTAAAGAAAAAAAAACTTATTGTCCCACTCATTGTCAAATGTTCTATGCAGGCTTATCGCCAGAATAATCTATAACAGTAACATCAGGAGAATCTTCATCGCTGTGTGTAGAGACTTCTTTGCAATGTGAAGCATGGATACAGTTAGGCTTTCCGTCAAGTCTCATAGAAGTATTAGTAGTTAGCAGCACTTGAAGGGAATCATCAAATCTTGGTTCAAGAGGATTTCTCATGTGTCATCAATCTCTTGGTTCAAATGAATAGGTCCCGTCCACTAACTTAAAATCTGAGAGGGAGGAGAAAACTCAAAGCCATACATTAGTCAAATGTTTTTGCCAAGACGTCACATAGTCAGTCAGTACATCATAATACAACTCTAACCTAGGGGCTGACCCAAAGAAAGTTTGATATGGGTTAAAACCAATTCTTCTGTCAGGAGGGTACCTTACAGAAAATACAAATACAAGTGACACACTACATCTTCAGTATCTGCAGCCCGCTTGTGATGGCTTTCTTCACCAGATATGCCTCAGGCCATCCTGAAGAGAAATAACTATACACACAAGCACGTACTTATACCGTCTCACCTTTAGTAGTTACTAAAGTTATAGTTATAGCATATAGTTATCCTGCAATCTCTGGAACAGGTACAAGGGCTCTGGGCATGGCTAAAAAAAAACACTTTTCACTTTTTGGCCTACTTTGCACTTACCACATGTCATGCAGGCTCACATATATCTGTCAGTAGTGATACTAAATCCTGCAGCCGCCCATCCTCCGCTCACCAGGTCACACATGGCTACTACTAAACAGTGCACTTAGAAATGAGCTGCTTATGCCATCAGTGGGGACAAATGCTATCAGTAAAAATACTCTCTTACCACCGGAGATCAGGACTTGTACATCCTCTTTCAGTCCTGGACCATTTTTGGTTCTTCAGTGTTGTAAAACCTGAAAAGAGAGCTAAAAGGGGTTTTTGGGCCTAGTATAGTGACCAATTATCAATAAAGCATATCCCCTAGGCCTCTGCAGCTGGTTAGCGGCAGTGTCTGCCCACATGTTACCTCTACTTTCTTTCATATCAGCCTTGGTGTGTGTCCTGACTTCTGACTATACCCACCTGTGTGGGGGCAGCAGCAGGGTCTATCACTACCTGAACAGCCTGGAAATCCTTTTAGGCTTCACATTAACCCTACAGAAAGCTCTCGCTCTCCAGATTGGACCATAGTCCCACTATATCAAACACCTACCCTCAGGCCTTGTACCCTGTCTCAGTGATGGCTTCTAGTTCAGCTTCATGAGCTGAGACCCATACAGTTCTATAATGGTTCTACTTGTGCTTGGTTTTACCCTTGGTTTACCTCATATTCAGTGACCATGACATATCTGGTGCAGAATCCACCATCATTCCTAAATCGAGAATCATCTAAAATGAAAGAACTCTTATCAGAGTTAACAATAGATTCATCATTTACATAACCAAATTAGCAAAAATAAAATTAATTTTTAAGTTATCTGACTTTTTCCTCCCCTGAAACTATTGTTAACAGGTTTAGATGGGACTTGTAGTGCAGCACAGAATGCAAAGCTTACATTAGAAGACATAAATAAGACACTGCAGCCTGAGATTGTTATCTTTGTTTCCACTGCAAGCAATCCTTGTGTCTTATCATGGAAGCAGCTGAGCTGGCTTTTCCCAAACTTGTTATACCTGTAGTACTACATATCCCAGCAGCTTGTTTAGACAATCCCAAATAAATTCAGTTCTCTAAAACTTCTAATTATTCCAGAATTACAAACTAATTCATTAATTAGATAAAACTTTTTCACAAAATAATTCCCGATTGTTAACATTCATAGATTTATAGTATAAACCCATAACCAATAAACATTGAGTACATAGCACATGTACAAGGTATATCAAGTACATCTCATATTCACCAGAAGACATATACTGTATATATATTCAACGATGGAAAGGAACTCATATCTACTTATCACCACCCTCTGTGGGGCTATCAATATCTTCATCTGCTCCCTGTGGAGACTGAAAATGTAACAATACAGACATAGGCAAACAGAGCATGTGCATATAGCAAATACATGTAACACATATGGGCCCATTTACTTCATACATACATGCAACCTTCACACTGGAGCTCCAGACAACACACATCCATTAAGTCATAAAGAACTTGTCAAGTTTTCATATATTTTGTACAGTGATATCATCTTATTCTTTTTTTCCTACAAGTAATCACAGGGTTAGTTATAATTCCTGCACAGCTCAATATTGAAGAAAAATAAACAAAACATGTGATTTAGATGCCTTCGTCTTCTCCTCAATGTGTATATCACTGGAAAATAAACATAATGATGATTATCTAAAATTTATGACATTAATCCAATTCTAAAGACATTAAATATGATTTAAACAGCCAATACTGATACCAACATTACATATTAATATTTCTGTGCAGTCTTCGAATATTTCCATGGCAGACCCCACTCATCTAGTTGCTACAGATGCTCAGAAACTCTTACACTATATCTGAGATTTGCCTTGAGGGCTGACTGCAAGACTTTTTGACACTTTACTTTACAAGATTCCAATCAAAGTTTTTACCACTGTAACACATCACAATAATCTTACACAAAGTCAAATACTGGTTAGAAACAGCTTACACTATACAGTTCACTTATTATTAAACCATATATTCCTAATTCTCCATACATTATACCAATGATGTTACATTGTATCACTCATAGCTGAAATCTTAGCTACCTGCCGTGTCTCCCCTCCCCCCTTCTGTTGAATCCTAGCAAAACCTGTCTCCTGTATACCTCTGCTGTGGATATACAGAGGACAATAGGAGGTGGGGGGGGGGGGAGGCCTGACATTCATTGTGAATTATCCTGACCTCCATTAGAGACACACAGGAGCTTCTGATCTTTTTCTGCCATTTTTCCTTGCATAAATGCTTCAACAATCATGGTGTTTTTCAAAGCATTATAGACCTGATTTCACCCAGAATCTACTACCTTGGTGAGTAGTCTGCCACAATATACTTCAGCGGACTCTCCCTATATCTTTATCTAGTTACCACTCATATATAGTGCTAACATCACAATGCAGACCACATTTAATCCTTTAGCTGGACTGTGAGTGGGGGCTCACTATACATTCCCTTACACTAAGGAAGATATACAAACACTTAATACCTTATTTCTGTAACCATTCCTTACTTAATTTTTATTTATTTATTTATTTTTTTTCCAACTATCCAACATCTTATCAGCAGTTTCTCACCTCCATTTCTAACTGCTCTTTCCTTAAACTATCTTTTGGGTTGATTTCCATACCG
Source organism: Leptodactylus fuscus (assembly GCF_031893055.1). Lineage (NCBI taxonomy): Eukaryota > Metazoa > Chordata > Amphibia > Anura > Leptodactylidae > Leptodactylus > Leptodactylus fuscus. Next base: position 91,789,242 of record NC_134265.1, on the reverse strand, counting down.
GCTGACTCTGCACTCCTCCCATTCTGTTCTTCAATCAGAGCTTATTCCTCTTTGTAACTTATGCTCCTGTATCTGTCCTGCATGATCTAATCTCCATTGGTTCCCAACATTTACTATCAAACAATCCTGTTCTTAGGAACCCCTGCTCTCTTAAGGATTTTTTATTTATTTATTTATTTATTTATTTATTTATTTTTTTACTTGGGCGGCAACTTCTCTCTCTCATCTCTATTAGTTCATATGGGGTATATTTATTTGGGGGATCACAAAGATTACTCCCCAGAACCACACAGATTTATTTGGGGGATCACACAGATTACTCCCCAGAACCACACAGATTTATTTGGGGGATCACACAGATTACTCCCCAGAACCACACAGATTTATTTGGGGGATCACACAGATTATTCCCCGGAACCACACAGATTTATTTGGGGGATCACACAGATTACTCCCCATTTTCACTGAACTAATCTCTGTCTTTTAACTAAGGATGGAGACTGCCTGTACCGCCTTATACACTTTATAACAGATGTATCAATCAAATCACAGCATGGACAGTATACAAAGAATGAGATTTCCCATCCCCCTTTACAGACAATATATATTCTTTTAGGTTCTTTGCAAAAAGCTTGAGCTATCTATATAAGGAACATATGTGTTTACCTCACACTCGGACAGGAATACAAAAGTTCTTAGAAACACAGATCAAACTGGTAAGATTAAAGTTCTTACCTTGCAGCGCTGACTTTGTTGGATCTGTATTTCCAAGCACTCCTGTAATCTGGTCGTCCGGGGGATCAGCAAACCGTCTCCTCATCTCTCAAGCCGCACGTTTGGGCGCCAATTTCTGTCGGGGGAAAATCATAATACCCCAGAGATATGCTGTCTGTAAAGGAAAATTAATTAACAGGCCAAGATCGGCCTCCGCCATCTTAGCCTGGAGAACCACAAGACACATGGTGGTCGTGTATCAAAATGGATTCTGATTTATTGTTACAGAAAGTTAGCATTTATACAAACATAAGCAGGTTGGACTTTGACCCGATTGGTTATACATAAGCTGTGGCACATGACTATTGGATAAGTTCTGCATCTCATTACTATACTCCAACCTGGGATGACCTTTCTCATGACATACAGAAGAATTTACAATATTTATGTGTAAACCAACATCTTACACTAATTCTAGATGTATATATCACAGCACGAGAGATAATGATCACATGCTATCTGTCCAGTCCGGTCTGTGGCTAAGGGTCAACTGGTTATAGAACCTGTTATGAGATTCTCACCACAAACAGATAAGGAGTTATAACCCAACCATCAACATTCCACACACCTTATCCCCTAAAGGGGTCTCTTAAACTCTAAACAGACATCCTTATGAAGCTTATATAAGAAAAAGCTTACAAAATGGCTGACAGAATACAAGATGGATAACAATAGTATTTAGGGTCTCCTCTGTGCATCTATTACAAATCTATATAGCTATGTATGCATCAGTCTGGCCGTAATCGTGTTTAATATGTGCTAATATGTCAAAAGTTTGCCACGGGGCCCCGCCATTCCTAGTTACGCCACTGGACATAGGCAAATAGATGCTGCTGCAGCTAATTGTATATGTTCTTTCCCACCCCGAGTGCTTTATTTATATTATTATGCTATATAGTGCTGTTGCATCTGAATCAGGGAGCAGACTCTCCTACTTTCTCTGTGTGGCGTCTAATAGAGACGTCATAGCAGCACCACCCAGTAGCATGCAGAAGAGCAAACTGGTGAAAAAAACCAGACTACAAATCATATAATGGAATATAGTGTTATTCATTATGTACATGGCACTCACGTTATCCTGAAAAGTCATCTGAAAGCTTTGGTACACTTTATTTACATAACATGCCATGTTGGATTGCTACTACATGGCTGACTTCTCATTGCAGTAAGAGCAATCTGACACCTAATGGCATAAGCTGGCATAGGCTTGTGCTTCTGTGGTACTCCCCTAGACCCCAAGTGTGTCTCTTGCTTCATAAACAGGTTTTTTTCTGTTTAATTTCATGTGAAAAATTGTGACATGCTCCATCCATCTTTCCGAGGTGCGCTGCTATAATGTGACAGTTTTATAAGCTTTCTCCCTGTAATGCCAGTATGTAGAGAGGCGGCAGACTTTACAGCAAGTAGATGATCAGTGAGATTTCCATAGGACCAGCAGTCTGTTCTACACATCTGATACGCCAACATGGGGCTGTTATAAACTGCCTGACTCAGCTGCCTTAACAACAACGTATTGTACAACTATCTGAGAAGCTGCAGAACTGAAAAGGTTAAGAAAATGAAATTTGAGGTAACGTCCTGGACTACTTAATGCTGCTTGAACATGTATGTGAGATGACTGACTATTAGTGTTTGAAATGATCTATTTTCATTAGCACAGCTGGATGTTATACTCCGGCCTGCCAAGAAAATCTCTCAGAAATGTGTGCGGTTACTTCCTCTTCCGATTACCATTTTACAGCCAAAACCAACAAGAATTCAAAATGAAAAAAGTGACTATAGGCAAAAAGACATGGGGTCTTGCGAGATGAGCGAAAACTGATAACTTTTACATTTTATCAGCTATGTTCCTCTGCCTCCCTCCAGAATATACCGGGCATCACATATCAGTCGTGTTATTGGGACAGATTCTTGTACTGTGTAAAGAAACAAACAGAAAAAAAAAAAAATCTGCAGCGTCTTTGACAGATTCTTTGAAATGTTTCCTGACTTGTGGTAAATTTTCCTGATATGACAGATTTCTATACAGAACACAGCAGAAACAGTATTCATGAAATAGTGTCCTTTTCCACTTATGAGGAAGAGTAACGTTTTACATGGAAGTCTATAGAATGGGGAGGGGGGAGAAGGAGGCTGCTGGAAAACACGCACAATTTATTGAGGTTGTTAAGTTATGAGTCAGGGAACTATTTTATCACTTCTGTATCCTTAAAGAACCACCAAGTGGGGGAGGAAGAAACCTCTCAAGAAAAAGTGGGAAAGACTACGCCATAGAACATGCTACACATTAGTATGGAGACCTCGGTAGGGGACAAGCTTTCCAATGACGGAATTGATTTAATGTCTCATTCGGTGTAGTGGAAGAGTCTTTTCTTAAAGGGAGTCTATCATTAGAAAAACACATTTTTAACTAATGGCACGTTGGAATAGCCTTTAAAAAGGCTATTCTACTCCTACCTTCCATTCTAAGCTTCTCCCTGCCGTTTCTGATAAAATCAGTTTCTTCTATTATGCAAAGTATGATCACGGAGCAGCGGGGAGCATTCCCCCTGTACTTGGAGCACCCCTGCGTCATAACTCTCCACCGCCCCTTAGTTGCTTATGTTCACTCTCCTCCTGGTCTTCACCGGAACGTCTGCCTTTTGCAGGATTCGGATGCAGCCCTCTATGCAATCAGCTCTGCAAGTTCGGGTTTGGGCAGAACCGTTTGCACATGTCCAGGCGGCCATTTTCTGATGGTCTGCTATATGAGCGTATAGAACTGATTTTATCAGAAACAGTGGGGAGAAACTTAGAATGAAAGGTAGCAGTAGAATAACCTTTTTAAAGGCAATACCACTACACTTAATGAGATATTAAATCAATTCCGTCATTGGAAAGCTTGTCCCTTACCGGGGTCGCCACACTAATGTGTAGCTTGTTCTATGGTGTAGTCTTTCCCACTTTTTCTTGAGAGGTTTCTTCATCCCCCACTTGGTGTTTCTTTTGTTTTTGTTTCTTTTCTTTTCGCTCATTTTTTTTCTTTTCTCTTCTCCTTCTGTTGTTTGTTTTTGTCTTGTCCCCCCCCCCCCCCCCCCTTCATACGTCCATCCAACCATGTCCTGGTTATCTGTAGCAGACCCTAACCTTCCTGGTTCCACAGCATCAACTTGACATCGAAATCCAAGGGAGTGTCTATTGCTTTTCATAGATCTCTTCAGCTTGAGGTACTAGATGCAGTGCTAGACCCTGACACAGGTTTGTTTTCCTGAAGCTGCACATTGGTGGCACAGTTCACACGGTAGTGGGCACCTACATTCCCATTCAGCAGCAGTTGGCCTATTGTAAGACCTTTTTGAGCAGACTCAGAGTTTAGTGAGGGCGTTGTGATTTTGAAGGGGAGGACCTTAATTTTGTCCTCGACCTGACTGTCGACTCTGCTCACCCTCGCGTTCTCTCTGCCCCCTCACAGCTGCGTAAACTTAAAAGTATATTACTCGTGGACATTTGGAGAGTCCTGAACCCCCAGGACCGTGACTACATTTACTGCTCTCTTGCTTATGGGTCCCACGGGTGGCTCGATTTTTTTTTTTTTTTTTCTTTCTTTCTGATCAGCCACCATGCCCTTTTCTGTTCTTCCATGGACTGTATAGACTCAGTCTTGTGCTTGGATCATTCCTCAATTTTTCTGTCGTTTGCTATGTCTGGCCTTACCTCATGGCTTTTTTATATGGCATCTGAATGACAGCGTTCTTAAAGACGAGACCTACAAATTCGAAATTGCCTCCACAATACCAGAGTTTAAATAGAATCATGCCCAAACCTGCTAACGCTGCTTTGGGAAGCTCTTAAGTATGTCCTTTAATGTGTCTATTAAATATGGCATGAGGCTCACCACTAAACTAGCTACAATTCATTCCCTTGAGATGGGCCATAAATAGGGCCAAGAGAGGAAGACACTTAACACATTCCTAAATTTGCGTGAAAAGCTTAGATCCTTCCTGAACAAAGTATCTGTCCACACCAGGGAGAAGGCCAGGAAAGACTACCACAAATTTGCTGACAAATGTGGCCACGGTGGGAATTTATAGCCCCTGCATGTAGGACAAATCCAGTCAAGACATCCACAATCCCAATGACATAGTGGAGACCTTCTTGTCGTATTAACACAATCTGTACAACCTCTGATACCAGTATGCTATCCTTCACCCTGAAACCAAATTGTGAGCTTTGTCCTTGAAACAGCCTTCACCACCATCTCAGAATCTGACAGAGCCTCCCTTGATGAACCTTTCTCTGAGGAGGAGCTGTCAGGTAAAGCTCCTGGCCTGAATGGAATTATCCCCTGCCTTTATAAGAGCTTTGGAGACCTCCTTGGCCTCACCTTAACATGGGTATTCAATAGCCTCAATGGAGACACTTGTTCGCTCGCCAATCTCTCTCGGTCGTCATTACGGTTATCCCAAAATCTGGCAAAGACCCAACTTGTTGCGCCAGTTACCGGCTGCTATCTCTAATCAATATTGACTTGCAAATAGTCTTTCCCCTTTAATGCCAGGACTGAGCCATACTGATCAAGTCATCCTTATCCTAGGGCGCAAAGTGAACGACAATATTTGTAAAACTCTTCTCACCACTGAATCAGCACACAATTGCAGACTCCCTCTCTGCCTCCTACCAGTCGAAGCTGTATGCTGGGAAATACGGATCCTTATTTGTAGCACAAATCCGTGGTCCTCCTGCAACTCTGACCGGCGGTTTAGAGCCTCGGGTGTTTATAGAAGTAGACCTGTCTGATCTCTCTTCCCTCCCATGGTAACGGCCTAAAACAAGTTAGACACACTTCCCTTTCCTCGTTATATCCAGTCTTTGTGGGACTCTGTATGCCGGGCTGGTTCATTAGCCAAATTCTCGGGTCCCCTGAGCCCACTCTTTCATAACCCAATACTCAGTTCACAGGTTTCTTTATTGGGCAGACTGAGATGATGTTCAACTAGACAGAGTAGCCAGGTCTGTTCCCTTCCCTCAAGCAGCTGCGTACATCTAACCCTGATCTTTCTCCTTGCTTTTCTTCACAAGTTTTCTCTTCTTCATCTGCTCTGTTCCAGTCCCACTACAGTGGAGAGTGTGTGAGATGGTGAACCAGTCATACTGGTCTTTAACCAGGGAGATATAACTATGTATAGGAATAATGATGCATAGTGCAAGACTGACAGTTGGGACATGTGACCTGAAGAAAAGTTAGCGGCAGCCATTTTGAGGCAGCTGGTTGCAGCTCATACAGACTGAGGGAACTGTCGCTATCCACGTGGAGCATCTTTCTTCTGAGACCACTCAACTATTGTGGAAAGCAGCTACACTTGTCTGTACTGGATCCTGTTGAGAGAGGAGAGATTTTCTGAGACAGCTTAGGAACCGTGTCAAACCAGTTGTAAAGAGAAGTGACTGCCATCTTGGGTACAGAACTTTTGACAAGAGAAGCCCCCTCATTCAATAACTGTGACCGGCTACCCATCTAAATAAGACCCGGGTTGGCACGCCAAACTTTCTGGGACTGATATCAGGCCTGTAGTCAGTATAGTTAGGGCTGTTTGTGGCAGGCCGCAATATAACGTTTTTAGGAACATCACAGTTGTGGGACATTGGAATAAATCCTCCACCCGTGATACCTGCTCAGCAATAAACTCGTCCGTTTGTCCTTTAACGCTGTTATTTGTGGTTTGTGGATATTGTGAATAATTTATCAGATTGTAAGCTGCTGTGCTACACCATGAGCATGCCCAGGACACTCACCCCACATAATTGTTCCTGTGTTCAAGGGATAAGATAAGATAATCCTATCCTTTAATAGTCCCACATTGGGGAAATTTCAGCATGTTACAGCAGCATAGTAATACAGGTACAGGATAATACACAGTAATATATTACAGACGTAGACACACATAAGCTGAGAAGAGAAGATATACTAGGAGTCCATATCAGCTAAGGAAAAACGGAAGAGGAAGACCTCATGGTCATCGTCATAATCATTAGTTCTCTGTGCGGAGTGATCTTCGCTTGGTCTGATGTAGATTATACAGCCTGGTCGCGGTTGGAAAGAAGGACCTGCGATAGCGCTCCTTCTCAAACTTGGGGTGAAGAAGACGGTCACTTACAGTGCTGCCAAGTCCCATCAGGGTCCCATACATGGGGTGGGATTTGTTCTCCCGCATGGAGCTCACCACAGACAGTGTCCTTTTGTCACCCACCACCTGTACTGGGTCCAAGGGGCTCCCCAGGACAGAGCTGGCCCTCCTGATCAGCCTGTCAAGTCTATTTCTGTCCCTGGTTGATATACTATACCTGGATTAATAGGTATATGGCGGTCGTTCTATACGCGCACACTGATAGGTAAAGTTACTTTGTATATCTATAGCACATATTTTCGGGCAACACGCTCTGTAGCAGAGGGGCCTTAGTTTATACCTGTGTGTATATAATTTTGAGTTAGTACCTTTGATATACGTTTGGTTTCTGTAAAGTTCAATTTTGGCTCAACTGGTGTTGGACTTGCTTTCCTTATTCGTGACTTCACTGTATCCTGGGGAGCCCACCTTGGTTTACGGCTTACAAGTGTTCTACTGCAGAAGGAGACCCCTGTATGTGCCCTCTCTGTTCTTATGACATGCCCTCTTGTTAGAAACTCACTCATCCCTTGGTATCTCAGACCTGACCCTTTCCTGCATCTCCTCATACCTCACCAACTGCACATTCAGCATCTCTCACACACCACCGGTATTACACTAGCATGTATCCACCTTGGCAAAAGTGAAGCCCGATTACTCTAGCATGTCTCCACCTTCACAAAAATGTTTCCACGTTAATGTATCAATAAAGTTCGGCCATTTATGATGTTTACAAAATGTATGTTACTTATCGAGGTAGCTGTGTTTTGCCAATTTATGGTGTTTACTTTGTTGCCAAGGTGGATTCATGCTAGAGTAATAACCACACCACCTCACCACACCCTCTCTCTGTAGGTGTCCCCCAAGGCTCCGTCCTAGGACCCCTCCTGTTCTCCATCTACACCCTCGGCCTGGGTCAACTCATAGAATCCCATGGTTTTCAATACCATTGCTATGCTGATGACACTCAAATATTCTTCTCTGGACCAAACATTACCTCTCTGTTGGCCAGAATTCCAGATTGTTTAGCGGGCAGAGCATCCTTTCTCTCCACCTGCTTTCTCAAACTCAACATGGAGAAAAGAGAGTTCCTCATCTTCTCCCCACCTTGTACGGCCTCTCTACCTGACCCAACTATCAAAGTTAACGGAACCACACTTACCCCTGTCCCATGGGTCCGTTGCCTTGGGATAACCTTGGACTCCGACCTATCTTTCAAGTCGCATGTTCAAACCCGACACCTCTTGCCACCTCCAACTCAAGAACATCCATTGAATCCACTCCTTCCTCACCCCAGAAACTGCTAAGATGTTAGTCCATGCCCTCATAATCTCCTGCATAGATTACTGCAACACCCTTCTCCATGGACTCCCAGTGAACACTCTCACCCCCCTCCAGTCCACCTTAAACTGTGCTGATCGCGTAATTCACCTCACCCCCTGTTCTTCATTGGCTGCTCCCCTCTGCCAATCCCTTCACCGGCTACCTATAGCCCAGCGAATTGAGTTCAAGTTACTAACGTTAACATACAAAGCCATCCACAACCTGTCCCCTCCATATACAGTATCTCTGAACTAATCTCCTGCTACTTGCCTACACGTAACCTCAGATCCTCCAAAGACCTCCTACTCCGCTCTGCTCTCATCCGCTCCTCACACAATTGTCTCCAAAATTTCTCTAGTGCATCCCCCATACTCTGGAGCTGCTTACCAAGACACATAAGACTGACCTCCACAATCACAGGCTTCAAGAAGGCCCTGAAGACTCACCTATTCAGGAAGGCCTACAACCTCCAGTAACACTACTATCACCACACCACCATCTGAACATCCTCTCCCCTCACCCTCTGTCTCTATCCCTCTTTCCACATAGATTGTAAGCCCTCGCGGGCAGGGCCCTCTACCCCAATGTGCCAGTCGGTCACTGATAGTATTATATCTACCTGTCTATTTTGTGTACTGTATGTAAACCCCCAAATGTAAAGTACCATGGAATTAATGGTGCTATGTTAATAAACAATAATAATGACGTTCCAAAGAGTGCTGACTCAGGGCATCCCGCCGAATACTAGGTCATGGGAGAGTGGTCTTCATTTGTCTCTCTCTTGCTGAATGGTCTTGGTCTTTTTTGTTCATTCACAAGTTGCTGCTACCATGCAGTGCGCAGGAAAAAAAAACTTTAAGATACTTGCCCACTGGTGCCACTGTCCAGACTTCATGCATAAGCTTTATCCCAGAGTCTCTGACTGTTGCTGACTGTTTTTCTGAGAGAGGTTTCATTTATCATATCTGGTCGGGGTGTAGGGAGATGCAACCTTTCTGGACTTCAGTATTTTACTTATACACTAAAGTTAGTGGTCGCCACCTTAGTATCTTCTCCCCAACTTGCTCTCTTCTCCCTCATCTCGGATAAGGTCTGGGACCTCCTGTGTCACTTTCTCATGGCTGCCAAGTCAGTCATTCTACAACATTGGCAAAGTACTATAGCTCCTGATGGAGTGGTTTCAGGAGTTTCTTCGTATACGGAAAATGGAGATCGTGGTCGCAGAGGATTCCATTGACGCCTCCACATTTGATGCCCTTTGGTGGCCATGTGTGGTATTCCAGGAGTCTGTGGAATTAGCTAACCTGTTTTCATAAACTCCCCTGGCCTTTTGGGGTCCTTCTACCTCATGATGCTCATCGCTGTTGCCCTGTCTTTTCCCTTCCCTCCTCCCATCCCACGGATTTTATACCTTCCCTCTGCTGTCCCTTCCCCTTTTCTTGCTGTTTTTCTGCTTCATAGGTGCTATCCGTCACAGGTGACATTACACTTACACTCTTATATGTGTAGGCGACATGGGTGGTTCCTTTATACCTCGCCTATTGTTGTGGGCTATTTGGCTTGGTAATTCAGCATTGTTTCTCTGGTTCATTTCTTATATTTGTTACTAGAGATGAGCGAACAGTGTTCTATCGAACACATGTTCGATCGGATATCAGGGTGTTCGCCATGTTCGAATCGAATCGAACACCGCGTGGTAAAGTGCGCCAAAATTCGATTCCCCTCCCACCTTCCCTGGCGCCTTTTTTGCACCAATAACAGCGCAGGGGAGGTGGGACAGGAACTACGACACCGGGGGCATTGAAAAAAATTGGAAAAAGTCATTGGCTGCCGAAATCAGGTGACCTCCATTTTAGACGAATAGTGGATTTCAAATCCGGGTCATATGAGAATGTGAACTTTGTGACTATGAGACAGGGATAGCTGTACAGGCAGGGATAGCTAGGGATAACCTTTATTTAGGGGGGAATGTTATTAAAAATAACTTTTTGGGGCTCTATCGGGTGTGTAATTGTGATTTTTGTGAGATAAACTTTTTCCCATAGGGATGCATTGGCCAGCGCTGATTGGCCGAATTCCGTACTCTGGCCAATCAGTGCTGGCCAATGCATTCTATTAGCTTGATGAAGCAGAGTGTGCACAAGGGTTCAAGCGCACCCTCGGCTCTGATGTAGCAGAGCCGAGGCTGCACAAGGGTTCAAGCGCACCCTCGGCTCTGATGTAGGAGAGCCGAGGGTGCACTTGAACCCTTGTGCACCCTCAGCTCTGCTACATCAGAGCCGAGGGTGCGCTTGAACCCTTGTGCACACTCTGCTTCATCAAGCTAATAGAATGCATTGGCCAGCGCTGATTGGCCAATGTATTCTATTAGCCTGATGAAGTAGAGCTGAATGTGTGTGCTAAGCACACACATTCAGCTCTACTTCATCGGGCTAATAGAATGTATTGGCCAGTGCTGATTGGCCAGAGTACGGAACTCGACCAATCAGCGCTGGCTCTGCTGGAGGAGGCGGAGTCTAAGATCGCTCCACACCAGTCTCCATTCAGGTCCGACCTTAGACTCCGCCTCCTCCGGCAGAGCCAGCGCTGATTGGCCGAAGGCTGGCCAATGCATTCCTATGCGAATGCAGAGACTTAGCAGTGCTGAGTCAGTTTTGCTCAACTACACATCTGATGCACACTCGGCACTGCTACATCAGATGTAGCAATCTGATGTAGCAGAGCCGAGGGTGCACTAGAACCCCTGTGCAAACTCAGTTCACGCTAATAGAATGCATTGGCCAGCGCTGATTGGCCAATGCATTCTATTAGCCCGATGAAGTAGAGCTGAATGTGTGTGCTAAGCACACTCATTCAGCACTGCTTCATCACGCCAATACAATGCATTAGCCAGTGCTGATTGGCCAGAGTACGGAATTCGGCCAATCAGCGCTGGCCAATACATTCTATTAGCCCGATGAAGTAGAGCTGAATGTGTGTGCTAAGCACACTCATTCAGCACTGCTTCATCACGCCAATACAATGCATTTCTATGGGGAAAAGTTAGCTTGCGAAAATCGCAAACTGACAGGGATTTCCATGAAATAAAGTGACTTTTATGCCCCCAGACATGCTTCCCCTGCTGTCCCAGTGTCATTCCAGGGTGTTGGTATCATTTCCTGGGGTGTCATAGTGGACTTGGTGACCCTCCAGACACGAATTTGGGTTTCCCCCTTAACGAGTTTATGTTCCCCATAGACTATAATGGGGTTCGAAACCCATTCGAACACTCGAACAGTGAGCGGCTGTTCGAATCGAATTTCGAACCTCGAACATTTTAGTGTTCGCTCATCTCTATTTGTTACATGAAAAAAAAAATTGCAATAAAAATTGATGAAACATAAGTAGAGAGTCTGAGTGAAGATAAGGAGGAGGAGAGCAAACTAATGGAAAAGGAAATGGATAATATATCTTACTAAGTTTCTCCTATTCGTGTGTATTATTCATTTAGAAAAATGTTTTAATAATTGGAGGAACACTTTACATTTGGCTAGATAGACTAATAGTATCCCTCTATATTGACTGCAGCGTTAAAAACGTAGGCCCCCTGTTGACTTCCCCTTTTTTTAATGGATGAAAGTAGAGATGGCATTTCTGATATATCTTTTCTTAATACTCTGTTTTGCTGCTCAGAAACTTGTGAATAATTGACAATTAGGTGTTACCATTGGGGGGGTGTCTAATTTTCAAACCAATCAGACAGAGCCAGATGATGTTAGGACACACCTTTTTTTTTTTTTTTTTTAGGACTAGAACAACACAGAATTATGGGAAAAGAGTCTCCAAAATTGATATTTTGTAGAGAATGTGGGTATTTACTTTAAACAGACACTTCAGAAGAGTTGACAGATCTTCTTTAAGTCCTCTTTTTGCTGCAGGACGCTACTTGCAGCCTTAGCCTAACAATGTAGGCTGAGATAGCTGATGGCATCCATATGACTTAAGTGAGGAACCGCATCTCTTAACGGTTTCTTAAAATGTAACTTTTAATTCATAGTTTTAAAACATCACAAATACACAGTACGTGAAAAGCTAATGCAGTGACAGCGGGTTTTATTACACTTTTTTCTTTTGTGTATTTAGTCAACTTTTCATGTACTATGTTTTTGTGATGTTTTAAAACTATGAATTAAAAGTTAAATTTTAAGAAACAGTCAAGAGATGCGGATCTTCACTTAAGTCATATGGATGCCATTGGTTACAGCTTTCTCAAGTCCGGAAGCAAGGATCGTGCACCTTGAACTGCGTAATGGTGAGCTGCTAATCAATACATTATTTCTTGTTGAAAAGTGTGAGATAGCTCATGCCATGATTGCTGCTTTTACTCTTCTCTCTATATGATATAACATACAACCTTTTCAAACCTGAAAATACCTTTGCCTATACTTATACTGCGAGCTAGAAAGAAAAGCAAATTAGCAGAAGGTCTTTTAATTAAATTAATTTAATTGCATGAAATTTAAATATAGACTTTTCCGATTAACAAATGTGACATTCTTAGTGACAGCCTGGAAAGGTCCCAGGTTAAGGACTGTGTAATGGCTGTATCTGTGCTTCTTGCTTCCATCCATTTTATTAATTTGGGCAAATAATCTGAGTTTGGAATATGGAGCACAGATGCAGCCATACACATGGGCCCTCGCTCTGAGCACTTCCAATAATAACAACGATAGTACACTACTTTATAAAGCCATTTGCTCTTGGTGAATCAGTCTAATTTGTATACAATTCTATATCTTCTTAAATAAAAAAAAATAAATGTAATACTATAGGTAACACAACCAGTTTTCACTCCCTGTGGAAGCAAATTTCACAAGTTACGTTGTTATTTTTGGGACAGAACCTATTTTTTTCTTGACTTTACTTGTGAAAGTCAACAAGGTCACAGATTTTATTCATCTTCCAGTTAGAATACCAAAACCAGAGTATTCCCTGCAGAATGCCATAAGAGAATCAGAAGCACAGTGTGGTATCTCACTAATTGAGATCATGTTCGCGCTAGGTTTTATTATTCTAGATTCTATTATAGGACACATTGCAGCAAGCTGAGTCTTTAGCCACTTTCACACAGCCAAGGTTTGGTCTGTTTTAGTATTTGTGAGCTAAGGCAAGGAGTAGGACTACAACACAGAAGAGGTACAGATCTTCCAATTATATTTATTTTCTCTACACTCCACTTCTGGTTTTGGCTTACAAATACTGACCATTGGGTTTTGCAATAAAGTTCATCCAGTGTCCAGGCAACTATAAGGATGAATTCACATGTACCAGAAATTTTATGGTGCAATAATATTTTAGGTTTCACCCTTTGCAGCACTTTCAAAACGAATCCCCATCTGGCGAATCCTTCACACGACACTATTCACTTAGGCTGGGCACTGATCGATTTGTTGGCATCTTCAGAGTCAGAATGTCATACGGTACTTGTCATATTACAGGGCAACATGTTAAACTTTGGTGGTGCAAGATGTGCCACAGCCAGAATCGCTGTGTAGCCCAATCTGCAAATGGTGTTGTGTTGCTGTTGCCTGCACATTGGATGGTTGGTGCTTTTGTTCATAAAAATAAAAAGAACCCGATGGGACTGATGTTCTGTGGCAGGTTATCACATATCCCGATATGCCATTACATTTTATGATGTGTATACTCCTATATCCAGCCTTAACATATAGCATAACTAGAAATCCAGAATCTGAGGCCTCCACTGACCACTAGGATACGGCCTCAATTGTAATAGTGGGCAGTGGAGTTTGTGGTACCCATACTATCAAATATATATGAGAATTTTCTACACACAATTTTGTCCTTAATGGGGGGTTTTTTTCTAAGAAAACACCCTGTGGATAGGGGATAAACTGCAGATCGATGGGGGCCTGGCTGCTGGGACCACTACAAGAGCAGGGGTGCCTTACCAAGCACTGTACTTGAGCTATCTCCAGCAGTCTCACTGAAATGAATGGATCGGCAATATTCCTGTTCTTGTAATTGGTGTGGGGCCAATGGTCAAGACCTCCAAAAATTCACCAAAAGTTTCTTTGGTGGAAAAACCCTTTTAAAAGTAAATATTTGCTTTTTAACAAGAACACCAATGAAATAGTACTGCTGTCCACTATGGCACTTCAGATGTTTGCTTTTATTTTGGGTTTGTCACATTTGCAGAATGACAAAATTTGTGGCAACATCGAGTGTGGTTGGCATAGCTGGAGCTATCTGCATCTCAACATGAACCTGTCATATATGAATACAGAAAAAAATTATAATCAATATATTTGTTATGTTAAACAAAAATCCCATCCTAACATTCTTAATAGTAGGTCTAGGTTAAAGAGGCTCTCCGCCTAAAACATGCAGGTACAAATGGGCTGGCAAGCTACCTTTCCTCTTCTTGGCTGTCAGCAGAATGACAGTATAGTTCTGAGTCAATGTGACACTAATCTGCTAAGGATACAATGTCTAACAATATTGTATTTTCAGTGAATCAACACAAAGCGGCTTCAGCTCGACGCAGAATTGTCACTGACCTAAGGGCAGAAAAAGATTGCAGGTCATGGCTTATACCAGTAGTTTAATCTTTTAGGCTGAGGCTCCACATTGTGGAAACACAGCTTTTTTTTTTGTTGTTGCAGATTTTGTTGCATTTTTTTGAGCCAAAGTCAGGCGTGGATTGAGCAGAAGGGAGAAGTATGAGAACTTTTTGTATTATTCCCATTCCTTTTGTAGCCAGTCTTGGCGATTCCGCAACGTGGAGCCTCAGCCTTACTATTCTGTTACATAGGAACCTGTGACATGGAAGATGCAGCATGTTATAGAGCAGGAGGAGCTGAGCAGATCAATGTATAGTGTTGTGGGGCAGATACAGTATAACTTGTCATTTATATCTGTACTTCTAAGTATAGATAGAATAGTCATGGGGGAGGGGTCCGCATCAGTGATTATCAGTCCTGCATAAACGACATGTACATATATACATACAGAGATAATGTCAGTCACTGATAGGACCGCCCCCATGACTAAATGAGGCGAAGATACAATAAATGACAGGTTATACTGAATCTATATATCGATTTGCTTAGCTCCTCCTGCTCTATAATATGATACTTGCAAATTTCATGGTGATATTTTAGAAATACATTTAGGCGGAGAACCTCTTTCAGAGTTGACCTTACTCCACATGTGACATATTTGGTTTATGTGTTTTAGATTTGTAGAGCTGACCAGGCATAGACAAGCATAGGTTTTCTGCTCCCTATTTGAAGATACTAGAGGGTATGCTTTTACACCATATTGTCATTTAACATTCAGTAAATACAACATTGCTACAAAAAATATTCAATTTTCTCCCCCATTTATCCCATTACAATCTATTGTTTGGGTACTCCACCTATACCCTGAAATAAAGCTGCCTTTCCAGGGTACATTTCAATCAGACCCCATTTTACAGAGATCTCTGTCAGTAACCGCATGCGGAAGTATTCTGCCATGCTGCATTTAGAACAATGCAGACAGACATTATGCCCATGTCATAAACATACAGCGGAGTGATCACACCACCATATCTGACCCCCTTCCTTATCCTATAACACCTGGCATTCGGGGACACTGTTAAAGTAAAAGTGCTGGCTGGTATTATGTGCTGATCTAAGGGAAGACTATTTTTAACATGCAGCTCACAATATAATACTCATGTATGGAGCCAATTGTGCGAGTTCTCTAGGTACACGAAGGCCATGACGCAGATATCAAGTATCGCCCGAGGCGTGAGCATGAGACTCATAGAAATAGGAGAAGAAGAAAACGGAGAAAAAAAAACTCAGAGGACCAGATCATTATCTCGTAGGTAAGCTTGGATGGTACGCTGACAGACTGTGCTATAAAGCTGCCATGATTAAATGCAGGGAAAAAAAATATTTATGGATATATAAAATATATGACCTTTTTTGATCAAGAAGGCACCTTATATTAATAAGTCTTAGTGAGCGGGTAGGAACCCTCACCTGTATTAAGCCTTGGCTACACTGCTCATTGTTATCTGGAATGCAGGCACTGATGTGAGATGAAAGACAATACTAGAAGGATTTATTAGCTTTTCCATAATAGAGCTCAGGACACATCACTGTATTGTGCTTTGTATTAAAGGGAGTCTACTGCCTACCTGAAGCATATTCCACCGACACCATCATATTACAGAGCACATTACAGTGATAAACAGCATATCTTTGTTATGTATGTGACGTGTGTAGATTTGGGAAATAATAACGTTGAAGTCTTATGCAAATGAGGCAGTAGGTGCACTGGGGGCGGGCCTTCAGCTCCCTGGAGCTTCTCCAACTGTCGAGTGGGATGGGTGATGCCA
Source organism: Leptodactylus fuscus (assembly GCF_031893055.1). NCBI lineage: Eukaryota > Metazoa > Chordata > Amphibia > Anura > Leptodactylidae > Leptodactylus > Leptodactylus fuscus. The sequence goes on along the minus strand of NC_134265.1, from coordinate 91,772,610 downwards.
GCCTAGTGGAAGATTAAACTCTTACTGCTTGGGGTGGCAAAGACAGGAAATGGTAGGGGTCTGATTGGCAAGAGCAGTGCTCCAGAGAGCTGAAGGCCCGCCCTCAGTGCACCAACTGCTTTATTTTCATAAGACTTCAAACCAATAAAATTACATACATAACAAGTACGTTATCACTGTAACGTGCTCTGTTACACGGTGGTGACAGGTGAGTGTGCTTAGCAGGGAAGAAACTCTTCAAACTAGATGGTAAAAGTCATTGCTCAATCTTGAATCAAAGATTGTAGGAGGGAAATTGTTCACTTGTGGATCTGCCATGTGGACAAAGTTTAAAGTGAATCGTCAGAGCCTTTCACCCCACTATACTGCCCCCACTTATATCATAGTGCGGCCGACTGTGTTTGATAACTTGCTCCATCCATAAGAATGATCACCACTATTAGATCATGGGGTTCTGACACCTTGCAACCCCACCAGTTAGCTGCTGCACCTGTCAGATCTGCATGGTGTATGGAGCTGGGAGCAGACAGCACCACGCACTTTGTACTGGGAGTGCCGCGGTACCGCAGTTCATCTCATATTCAAGTGAATGGGAGCTGATCTGTAACAATGCAGCATAGCCACTGCACAGTGTACAGAGCAGTGTGCTTCCAGCTCTGTACACTCTGCAGATTCAGTGGCAACTGATCAGTGGAGGAGCTGGACTGATCTGATATTAATAACCTATTCTAAGGATATCTCGAGTCTTGGACAACTCGGAATACATGCAGAGAACTCATGGAGCCCTGCAGTAAGCATGGCTGACCACACATCACAAGTCAGACATGGCGCATGCACCTTTACTTCACTATACATCCTCCGGAGGCGGCCTGCGATGATGAATCCAAATCAGAGGTATATCAAATAAGCCAGAAAAGGGCCATTTGCCAGACTATTGGGAATATCAGTTTTATGACTTTTCAGGGTAATCTGCACATGGCGCACATTGCACTTAACCTTTTTTTTTTATACTACACAAAATTGGTGTAATGTCAATTGGTCAAGTTTACACACACAGTTTCCTGCAATATGATGGAGCAGCCGCAGTTAAGGAAAGTGAAAGGTGCTGAAAGGCTACCTATACGTAGATCCATGATCCAATATACATTTAATGCTATGTCACATGATCCATATTTCCTTTTGCAATCACTGGTCTCCTGCAGAATAGTAACCATGTGACATTGTACTAGTGTCAGTGAAGTCTGAGTTTAAGGCACATAGGCTATACAATATGAAATCTTACACCTCAGTGTATATACTACACAGGTAGTAATTCCTCCAGCCCTCAGTGGATGGCCACACACCCTGTGCTCACACAATATTTCTTCTATGACCTGAACAGATAGATGGAACTAGATTTTGTCCATTGTCCTAGTCAGCTTTAGTATGGGTGAGTTAACTGCAATTTTACATAGCTTCCTAGCTAGTTAGAGAGTGGCTGCTAGCATGCATTTTTGTGTTACACTGACCCAGCTCTTGTACATTATACTGTAGGCCCAAAGATAAGTGCTACCTGAAACCAGCCTGTCAATCTCTCCAACACGTAACACAGTAGAGGACGTCTACGCCACACATCTCTTGGAACTGAAACAGTTCACCTTTACATAACTGCCTTTTGTAAACAGTAACACGAAAACTAACTGAGAAGTTGCTTACAACTTAACCCTTCACTGCACCCTATATTGGCACAGACATACCAGGCAGGAGAAAGCGGGGCCCTTTAACAGGCCTAATACAATAACACCCAAAGGGGATGTACAACTTTACTCATCCCTGCAATATAAAGAAATAATCCACAATAAAAAGACAGATTACATTCTTGGTTTGATCAGCATGTGTTAAGGCTTTTGTGATTGTAGGAAGGTAAACGTGTCAGTTCAGTATTTACAGCACTACTGCATTGTCATAGCGGAGTGTAAGGATTGTCTATTGCTCGTATATGGCCTCTTGAGGCCGAGTCCATCTCGTAGTTAGATTCCCTCTGAGTGCTTGACTGTGCTCTCCCGGACTCACTGCGTAGGAAGTTCCGTTCCAACTCTTCTGGTGGGGGAACTAAGTGGAAAATCTGCTCAGAGTAGGAACTAGTGAGCATGTCATCCGGATAGGGGTTCCTCTGTAGGTTTGCTTGGTGGAAGTGGGAAACACTGCGTTCCAAACTTGTTCTCTGGATTGGCAGTGGGAACAGTAACGGACTGACTGTGGGGCTCTGGTCTGTAGGATAGAAACAAAAGGTTAGGAGTCAAAAATGATTTGTGTTAATAATTAAATATGGAGTCGAACTCGTGTAGCCCTGTAAGATGATTGACAAATTTTAATGGCACCCTGCAGTGTTTTTCTAACAACGTGTGACACATCACCGATTGAGTATTAACCTGTTAAAGACACTGCCTATGTTGTAACTGAGTATTAACTAGTTACACACCCTGCCTGACTTCTGGATGCAGAAATTTATTTGTCTTATCATCTTAGCATTTTTATTTCTCAATCGCATATAAGGGCTTTTTTTTTAATTTTTACAGTACACACTGTATTTTTTAGAGCGCTGAAATTCCACACCAAATTCCTCACCATTTTCCTCCGTGTAAATGGACCCTTTCATGACATGATCAGTATTGTACTATTCCAGTGCTGATCATTAGCTATATAGTCAGGGTGACATATGGTATACACAACTGGTCACTACCCTCTGTTAGTTCATTCACCAGCCAGGCAGTGTCTCAGATTATCAAAGTAACCAGAGAATGGAAAAGGAGGATGCTAGGTACGTTATCTTTCCACTATGTATTAATTGTGAAATCTTTTACTATGATCTGTGGGGTTGCTTTACAAGTACAATGGTGACTTGCTGTGAATGATAATGGAACTATTTTGCTGGCATTCTGTAAATCAGGAACAGGTATTCTTATGTTCTTTAGCTGAGATTACATAAACCATAAACAGAATAAGAATAAAGATAATGACATCATAAGCTTAGAAGCAGCTATCATTCCATACAGAATAATACATAAATGTGGAAAAAAATGTGAACATGGCAAATTACATTTTATATTTTACATTTGCTGACCTTACAGTGTTTATGGTGCATGTTAGACATTCACTATAAGCTAATGCAATGCAACTTTGTTTTCCTGAGAAACATCTGAGGCGGCCTTCAATGAATCAATTCAGTTCAGAAATGAAAACTTGAACAGCGAGTTCTAAGAGGAACGCAGCTGCACACTAAATAAAACCTCTTATTGTAGGGAGAACCTGTAAGATTCTGCTTTTCCTAGTGTTTGACAATATTAGAAATTCTTATTACTTTAGGAATTATTGACAAAATATTCCACTTACAGCATTGTGACTAGCAATAAAGTAGAAAAAGACAATACAATGGGGGGGATTTATAAAACCCACACTCCAGAATTCCAAGGATTTGCAATTTTTTTTTTAGCTGATTTTCACAATAATGTTTTGACTTTTTGCACCGACTCTACTTTCAAAAGTGGGTGTGATCATCATGTCTGCCGGTCTGTCTGTACTCTACATTTATCAACTGCGACTTTTTAAAATGTTGCAAACATTGCCTCAAATTCACTCCAGTTGTGGGTGGCGTAAAAAGTAGAGTAAGAGAATTGATGTCTGACTTCTACATGCATCTAATTTATTGGGCATTGGGCAACATTTCATAAGTTTGGCATAAATTATGCCAGTACAGACTCCAGCAAAATATACTTCAAATATTCCCCTAAAGAGAAATTTCCCCCAATGTCACCAATTTAATTTATATATTAAAGGGGCTTACCATTATAGATACACTGGGAAACATTTACTAAAGGGGCTCTATCAGCAAAATTATGCTGTATGGGCCCCTCCCCCAGTTTTAAAATAAAACCATAAAAACATATATGTAAATTATACTTATTGTGCACGATAGGCGGTGATGCACGGTCTGACGTCATCTTGCTGTCACGCCTTCCTTTTCCTTATTCTTCCTTTGACGTCATCCTGTCCTGGCTCTTCCCCGCCTTGATCTTCTGTTCTTCCGGTGGGTTGTGTTCAAATCCCATGCGTGCGCAGTAGCGCTCCCTCCGGCGCCATTTTTGTTGTAGTTCTAAGTACCCCTTAGAACTACGTGAGCGCACTGCGCATGCGCAGTATGCTTGCGAACTTCTTCGTTCCGGAAGAAAAGAAGATGAAGGCAGAGAAGAGCCAGGACAGGAGGGCCTTGCTGGAAGATGAAAGAAGAGGAAGGCATGCCAGAAGATGACGTCAGATCGTGCATGACCACCCAGCGTGCACGATAAGTATAATTTACATATATGTTTTTATGGTTTTATATTAAAACGGGGGGGGGGGGGGGAGGTTTAAAATATGATTAGCAGTGCCTGAATAGCTTTTTTTAAAGGCTATTCACGCATATGCGGGGCTCATACAGCCTAATTTTGCTGATAGAGCCCCTTTAAGCTTTTTTGTGCCTTTTCATGTTTTTTTTTCCCTGCCCTGCACTTTATTTATGACGCATTTGCACTTTTTTCAAGGTATCTATACGACTAGTCAGCATTTATTTGTGTACCATTTACATTATGCAGGAGAATGGTCCTATGTATGTAAGAATAAGTCATGGCGACAATGATTTCTCATATATACTTGACCAGCACTACATCCTTATTCCTCCCTACTACATTTCACCACTGAAGTTCAGGTCCTGAGTATGTACTGTATAATTGCCAGGTTTGGGAAATTGCAAAACTTACTTTACCCCCTCCCTTCTTGTTTACGCTGCACATGAGTGTGGTGATGCCCCCAAACCACAGTATAACAATCCTTTATGCCCTCCTCACAGTACAATGTCTCCTTATGCCTGCCTTATAGTATAATATGATGTGACTTGAGAGCAAAAGAAACTTACTTCACCAGGGAATCTTGTGCAGACAAGAAAAAGTGTAGGAAGTTTTCTTTTCAGTATATTTTTGGACTAAAAAAAAAAAGTCCTTGAAAATCCCTTTAATGTTCTATAAGTTGCAAATTAAGACCCTCGTGGATCTGACTTGTTTCTCAGCATATCCCACAGATGCTTGACTAGATTCATAGAATAAGTTCAAAGAGGGCCTGGGGGCCTTTCTCGAAGAAAACAATATTTCAGGTTATGGATTCTAATTTTAAGGACACGTTGATCCAGGGATTATACTGCCTGCCAGATTGAAGCCGGTAAGGAATTTTTTCCCCTGAAATGGGGCAATTGGCATAAGCCTCATGGTTGGATTTGACGGACTGATATCCTCATCCAACCTCATCTACTATGTAACTATGATTGACAGTTGTGTTATTTGGACGCCAAGTCAACACCTAGGTCACAGCCAAGGGTTTACATGGTCTGCCAGTAGGTTTTGATATGTAGTACATGTCAAACTACTAATAACTAAATGATTGCCAAGACCCATGGTTTTCCAGTAGGGTAACGCCCAGTGCATCATATTGCCTCCACCACCTTGCTTTTTTTTCCATAGAGCATCCAGGTGCCATCTCTTTCCCCGGTGAGTGATGTACAAGCACCTGTTACTGTGGAAGAAATGTTTACTTCAGACCAGGACACTCTTTCAAAGGTGCCTATTGTAGGCGCTATCAGTAGTAGGCAGGGACAGCATGGGCACTCTTGCCATTCTGTGGTTCTGCAGCCCCATACACAAGAATGAATTGTGTCTTTTTACAACTTTCTGACATAACCAGTGTAAACATTTTCAGTAAGTTGCAGGAACCTTCTAGATGAACCAGTCCTTAGACCCCATACACATCAATGAGGCTTGGGTGCCCACAACCTTTTCAATAGGTTTATTCTTATGATGTGTATCTGTATAATAAAAATTATTTATATACAGTACAATTCTGAATTTGCAGGATTTCAATGGGCACTGGAATACCAGTGATTTAGTGGTTGTTGAGTTAAATCTTTGATTTTGGGGGTTCTATTTCATTAATCAAGGTATGGTGTTAGATAAATCCTGCAAAAAATATAGATCGATATAAAATGTACCAGTGTGACTTGAAGCTTTTTCTGTGGAGTCAGGAATTAATATGTACTATTCCTTGTAGCAGTGTAATGAAAATAATTATCTTTGGATGCATTTCTAAATAACAGAAGACCGCACATAAACCGCTTTCATCACCTCCATGACGTATATGCAGTCACCCTTCCTGTGTTCACCTGCCAAAAATCCACACATTTTGAGGATGGAAGCATATGGAAACAATGTCTTATTCTGTAGGCAGTCATATGAGCCACGTGTACTGTACACAATATATATAAGAGTATACAATCCCACACTAGCAACATAAAGGAGCGCACTTTTACCTTGTGAATAAACAGCAGATACTATGTAACTAGACAACTTCACGTCTCCGGCAGCTCCACATTCTAGTGGTATTGGGTGCAAACGAAAGTAGTGAAGCATTTCTACTACTGACAGGAAACGGAGGTGCTGAACCCGGCACTGACCTCTTTCTGTCAATGTGAGCCGTAGGTGCTAAAACAGATAACCACACAGTATTTTAGTTTAATATGATTTCTTCAAACTAAAGAATTTTGCATATCAAATGTGTTCTCCTGAAATACAATCAATACAGCTCAAAATGCAGATTATTAGACTTACTTTTAGACTTAAAGGAGTACTAAACATAGAAAATGTGTCAAACAAATCGCCCTATTATGTCTTTACAAGTAAAATTGAGAAGAATATAAAGAAATCTTCTCTGTGTGTCCAAGGACATCAGTCAAGTCACTGTCATGTAAGAGACTGAAAGACAACTGGCTGGAGCTGGAATCTCCTTACTCCTGTCCTATCTGCAATAGAGCAAAACTATTGTTAAATTCTGTGACCTTGGCCCCCAGCTGGTCCCAGGCCATAGATTAATCCCTGAAATCTTTATTCAATTGTCCAGGCAATGTTTTTTTACTTCTCATATCCGGGTATCTGGTTTTTGAACTCTTGCTGAATGAGTATCTTTTGTTTCCCTTAGGGCACGTTCATATGGGTACAGACCTCACAATGGTGGACTCCTAACGTTCTTTTTTCTGCTAGCGGCAACATGAAGCGACATGACCTTTGTTGAGGCGGATTCCGCCTCAGGAGGTCAATAGAAGTAAATGGGAGGCGAAAACCGCGTCAGTTTTTTTTTTTGCCAAAACCGCATCGCAGTTTCTGGCATGGTTTTGGCAAAAAACGCGACACTTTTTTTTTTTTTTTTTAAGGTCCATTCACTGTCTGGGAGGGGGAACCACCTGGCGTTTTCTGAAGCAATTTTTTACCAAAAAACACTCCAAAAAAACGGCTCAAGGTCCAAAACCCGCTTCCTAATTAGAAAGGGTTTTTTTCCGGACTAAATTACGCCACACGTAATTCACATGTGAACTTAGCCTTTGACAGCAATGGCACAAACACATATATAGACTGTATATATGCATTATTATTTTTATTTTTTTTGTAAATTCAATTATCATGCAAAGTATAGCCTCATAATACCTGGACACGTGTACATGTGTTAAACTGACATCTGAGAAATGCACATTATGCTAATAAAATACAGAGACTTTCATTTATTCTAGCCATGTGTTAAGTCTCTTAAATCTGCCACATATGAAGTACATAGCACATGTGTGAACAAGGTTTTGCAGATGTCTTACCTTAGCTCTGCCTTGGAAATTAAAAGTGAGGACATACTCTCCTCTACGTGTTTCACTTTGTCTCACAAGGAAGACCCCATGTCCCTCAAATCCCTGGGACTGAACAAGCTGCGCTGCTTTGACCCGAGAGATAGGTCCATGGAACCATGGATATGGTGACAAGAAATGATCAGTTTTATGGCAGCACTGCTCTGGAGGCACAAAAACGGCAGCACCTGAAAAGAACAGTATTAAACGTTAAATATTATGTGGCAATTTTGTGTGGCTAAATAGGTTTACAATGTATATTTGTGGTAAGAAGAACAGTCATTTTTTCATAGGTTTTTTAACATATGAGACATCTGCCTTGGAATACAAAACTGAGCAGTGCTACAGATAACATGAAATTGATGGTATCTCTAGGTACTGTAATAAATACTTTCATGCTCTAGTATAATTTTGATAATAATGGACCGCAAGAACTGACTACAAAGGTATCAGAGGTATGATGTAGTACAATTGAAAACAATTCCCAGTGCAGTCAGGTGATGACAGAATATGGATAGAAAACTACCTGCATGTAAACTGCTTAGAAATATTTCCATTCTCCATACAATATTTCCTTTTGATAGATAAAGAGGTTTTTTTTTTTTTAGTCTATTTAACCACTTCTGGACCAGGCTAATATTCCTGGTTCAGGACCAGCCTCACTGTTTGTTTTTATGTTTTTGTTTTTTTTCAGCCAAACTGTTTTTCCTCAACATAGGGCCTCAGCCTTAAAGGGATTCTATCATTAAATTGCTATTTTTGTCACTAACATGTAGGAATTGCCATTCGTTAGAAGTCCTGGTTTTCTTTGGTATGCAAATGAGTTCTCTCGCAGCACTGGGAGCGGGCCCCAGCGTTTCAACAGTACTGGGGGAGTCCCCAATACTGCGAGAGAAATCTCCAGCGCCACCTCCATCTTCGTCTGGAATGGCTTCTCTCTGCATCTTCTTCTGGCGCAGGCTTCAAACTTCTATGCATGCACAGTCAGCTCTGCCGTTGGGCAGAGCCTACTGCACATGCCCGCAGAGAGAGGCCATTCCAGACGAACATGGAGGCGTTCGCTGGAGATTTCTCTCGCAGCATTGGGGATCACCCCCAGTGCTGTGAGAAAACTCAATTGCATACCGTAGAAAACCCGGAATTTCTACCAAACGGCGGCACGGAGAAGACATCTAAAGGTAGGAGAAGAATAGCCTTTCTTAAGCCTATTCTAACGTGTTAGTGAGAAATAAATAGCAATTTAATGATAGAATCCCTTTAAGATAAGGTCCCACAGAGAAGGCTGCAGCAAAAAAAAAACAAAAAACGCTGCAGGAAAAAAAAAATGCTGCGGCAACACATCACAGAAGGTGCTTTTCACAGAAAGTCTGCAGAGGTTTTCGCTGGCGTTTCAGTAGGTATAATTGACATCCTGTGATTTCTAAAACTGCAACAGTTTTGGAAATCACAGCATATCCACTGTGGGATGGGATTAACTAGAATCTCATCCACTTTGCAGGGACTGCAAAACGGCAAATTTTTTGCAGTGGTGTTTAGACCACGTTGGGACTTCAGCCTAAAATAGTGTTGCCTCTCCATTACAGTAATTGTTATGCAGTGTTGAGTTGCCGGGGCGGGCCAAGAACATATGATGTTGGCATGGTGTTGGATTATTATTATTAATAATATTAGTAGTAGTAGTAGTAGTATTTTACTTTAATAGTTTTTTTTATTTGTCTTTTAATTCTTCTATGATCAGGTATGTTTTTGCAAGGTTAAGAGTAGGACACCCAGACATGTAAAGTCAACGGGTGGTCCAAAACTGGTTAAAAAGGATCTGGAATCTTTGGTTCCAATTTACACAAATGCATGGAATATTGCCTGCAGTGACCACCAAGTCCTTATCCTCCTCAACATGGACTGAAATAGCGCATGCTACTTTTTTTTCATAAAGGAAAAGGAAAAATATGCAAATTGCAAAAACTAATTGAAATTATATGGCATGTACGCTTTCTCTCTAAAATGCTATATAATGTAAGAGGCTCTTCTTCAAACATTACATGACTTTATCCAGATCAGGGGAGGACAGTGATGCCATCTGGTTGTGAGTTAAGTTGAGAAGTTTTTTCTATACTGCAGGACTGCAAACTGCCAACAATACTAATTGCTAGTACTTTCCAGTCCTGCAAAAGTATCTTCGAGGATGGATTTATTACAGCTGGGAACATGGAGGTAGCAGAACTGTATGTTTACCAAATGCGTGTGAAGTAAGGTTAAGCAGACCAGAGGTAGTATGCAGCTGAAAAGTATAATAGAAGCAAATATAGTTGACTTTGTGTTCAAATGGGACTAGGTATGGTCCCAGTTGAAAAGGTCCAAAATGAAATTTTGCCCAAAAGGTGCCCCACTTTCAGAAAGTTTGAAAACCCCTTATCTTAAATAACAGGAGGAGAAAGAACGATATCCCTGTAATGTCAAGATAAAGAAGACATACTATTCAGACATGAACGAACCTTGGTTAATGGAATCTGTGCTGCCACTACTGGGATTCTGTGCTGTTGGATCTGAAGGAGAAGACACCGGCATCTCTCCTGCATCAATATCCTCTGATCTAAAATAAAGAAATTCAATGTTAGCATTCATATAAACATCATGGCTGAATAAAAAAAAAAACTTATTACAGAAATTTTAGCAACTGAATTCAGTTATATTCATCTGAATGTTGTTTCAGAAGCAAATGCATGAATGCCTGCAAGCTCCATTCAGATTAGTTGCAGTCACTTATGTACAAACCTGCTGACTTTTTCATCCAGCAATGTCAGGGTTTTTTCAGCCAAAGACAAGAATGGCTACAAAAGGAATAGGAAATATATAGGAAATTCTTATACTTCTAACTTCTGCTCAATTTATTCTTGGTTTGGCTCAAAAAACCACAACAAAATCTGCAACAAAAAAAGCTGCGTTTCTGCAATGTGGGGCTTTAGCCTTACAATGGGGCTAATCTGAGTCCCAATCCTCTCAAATTTCTGTCACGTATTTTCTGAAACATTTACAACAAATTTTCTAATAAATCCTTAGTGAATTTACCTATGGCAGATCCATGGTTAGAGAAAATGTCTTTTCTGAACAGAAAAGTGGTTTTATGATATATTGCATAAAATCCACACACTAACATTAATGTCACATATTCTGCAGATCGAGGGCAATGTGTACCTATAACCATCGCTGAATATTAGACTAACCAGCTCAGACACTTTACATCTCCAGGGCTATGCTTTCAGCATTGGCTTCAATGGCGCTTTCATGTGCAATGCATGTCTGGGTTTTGCTGTGAATGTGAGGAAGTTTTTATTTTTTATTTTTGATGAGTCAGTTCTTGGAATTGTTCTTAGATCAGTTTCTATAGGTAACCACATGTGCACTAACCATAAAAAACATCATACCTACAATGCACATCTGGTCATTGCACAAGCACCAACAAAATGCTCTCTGTGAATCCAGCCTTATCCTTCATGTACATAACCAAGTGCATGAGCCAGATCCATGGTTGAACGGCATGGATGATACATGGATGTTGTCTGTATACCGCTCTTGGTTCCACAGACCCATCAATTAACTTCTGGACCACAAAAGGAATAGGACCTGTCCAGAGTTTTGCCACAAGCTCATGTCTCCATACAGTCACTACCAGGCCCTGGACCCTCTGGAGGTTCCAAAGGCCTCCCAACAACATAAGAAAACACTGGTATTATAAATAGACATGTTAATAAATATTTAACATTAGGGCCAAGGAGCTTCAAATTATGACTCTGGTATTAAAGAGGACCTTTCCTGTCCTTGTGAACATGCAGTATTATATACCGCTGGAAAGCCAATAATGCGCCAAATTCAGCACACTGTCAGCTTTCCTGTTATGTGCCCTGGGGCAAGAGATATTGGTGCCATAACCAATAGCTCTTCACTGTCAGACGGACATTTCTGACAGACTAGCTGGGTTGTGAGGAACGCCCACCCTGACAGTACTCATCCATAGCTCTGTACAGTCAGAGGGGGTATTCCTTGCTGCTCAGCCATGACACTAGGCTGTGAGGGACGCCCCCCTGTACTGGTCTATGGACAGCGTTATGGCTGGGCGATAAATGTCCCCTCTCTGACTGTACAGAGCTTTAGATGAGTACTCCACAAAAACACTGTCTGTCCACAGCCAACTGCTATAATTTGATGCAATTTTGCGATGCATGGACCAGCTCCCCAGACCGGGGCGAAGTATGAAAACCACAGAAAAAAAAGAATCGATCCAGCACCACTTGTATATTGAAAAAGTTGCTAAAACATTGTTTTTTATTCATTCATTCATTTTCATTAAAAGCTATGTTTTAGCAACTTTTTCAATATACAAGTGGTGCTGGATCGATTCCACACATTCCTCACAGCCCAGCTAGACTGTCAGAAACGCCCCTTTGACAGTGAAGAGCTGTCGGTAACGGCACCAATATCTCTTGCCTCAGGGCACATAACGGGAAAGGCGACAGTGCACTGCTGGCTTTCTAGCGGTATATAAAACTGCATGTGCCCGAGGACATGAAAAGTCCTCTTTAAGGTCAAATGTATGTCAAAAACTAGGAACCCAAATGGAGACTCTCCACTGGATCCTTGACTGGACAGACAGGCAAGTATAGATCGCTTATTATTTTAAGCCTCCTAGGGGTGAAAAAAACTAATTGGGACAACCCTTTAATAGTTAATTTAATCTATCAAGTCAAGATGAGTAAGATCGTAAATGAAATGAAAAAACAAACTAATTCTTCACCTCAGAAAACAAATATTCAATTTCTACTCTATCTTTAAAACTACCGCAAAATAACTTGCAAACTTTTAGTCTACCCAAGAGCTTTTTAACCTGTCCAACCTAAAACATGTCACCTGTGAGAGACAGGTTTCCAATAAGAGCCTCAGAAAGCAACGGAAACACACTTGTAATTCATGGAAATTCAAGGAAGGGGAACAGAGCTGGAGGAGGACAAACTCTGGAAATCACACAATGATTAATTGCTAACAGAGTTCTTGGTATTTCAATAACAGGAAAAGCCTTTCAGCATAGAGCTGGAGGCTGAACCATATGCAAACCCTACAGGTCAACATGCACTTCCTCTGCTTCCGGCTTTGGAAACAGCAATTATCACCTAAACAGCAAATCACACATGCAATGGTCCTTGGCAGCAGGTGACTACTGCGATTCATGTGCAATAGCTGACCGTCAGCATCTTTTAGCCCTTGCTTATAACCGGAGCTATCACAGACAAGCAATGCTCTCAAAGGAAAACAGCTGGACTTTAACCTTACCCTTATATTTTACTGTTTATATCCTATTTAGTACCATAATCTATGCAAACATTCAAAATCAGAACTAGAATGTGCACAGTATTCAGAAAAAAGACAGTACAGCATAGCTCCCAACCGTCCCGCATTCCGCGGGACATTCCCGATTTTATACTCCAGTCCCGCACGGCTTACCGCATGTCCCGCTGCTTATTAACAAACTTTCCCTCGATCACCATCCACTCTTATAACCGATAAAAGGTTGTAACCAGGATAAGAACAGGTAGTGATCAGGGAAAAGTCTGACTCCTGTACTCAGAAGGACCTGTCTGACATCAGACAGTCACGTGACTAGGTAGGTGTGTCTTAGTATCCCGTACAGGCGAGGAAGAGATGGAGAGATGTGTGAGATGCAGGGTGGACTGTGTGTGACGGGGAGCTGTGAGATGCAGGGTGGTCAGTGTGTGTGTGTGTGTGATGGGGAGATGTGAGATGCAGGTTGTACTGTATGGGGGAGGGGGGAGAGATGTAAGGTGCAGGGTGGAATGTGTGTGGGAGAGAAATGTGGGGTTCAGAGTATACTGTGGAGTCAATTTAGATGTGGGTGGAGTTAAATTTGCGGCAGCCCGCCCACATTTTGTCCCTCTTTCTGCCCTTTAAAAGTTGGGAAGTATGGTATAGTTAAGTGCTCTTGAAAAAAAATTCCCTTTGAATTTTCTACAAATTTTTAATCCACAGAAAATATCTTAAGGCTCAGGCCACATGTACCATAGCAAAAAAGCGCTGCGGGAAAAAACACAAAGGCAAACCATAGTTCTTTCTGCAGCGCTTTTCACAGAAAGGTTTCCTCTGCGGGCTTTCTGCTTCCATTATACCTATGGGAAAACTGCTGGCATTTCCGAAGGTATAATTGATTTGCTGCGATTTTCAAAACTGAAACGGTTTTAGAAATTACAGCATGTCGGTTACGTGTGTATTTCTGCAAAGAGGGGATGTGATTCACTAGAATCTGATACCCACTTTCCTGTGTTTTTTTTCAGTTCTATGTTTAATTTTAAAGTATGATTTATTGTTTATTGTTAAAAGTAAGTAGATGTTTGTTGTACCAGTGAGATCTTTACTTTTAGAGAGATACATGTGTGTGACTAATATGTTAGTGGTGCCTGCATCATGCACAGTGGCCAAACTACCACCAAACCCCATAACCTTATGTGGTATGGTGGGACCCTGCTGCTTTTTTTTGTTTGAATAAGTAGTTACCTGCTGGAGTAACTCCAACAGGTAATGGCCCCCCATTTAATTACCAATCCCCCTCTTGCCATGGCCACCTCTATTTCCCCTTCAGCCCTCCAGGGGACCCTGTGCACACTGTAAGGGCCACTATAGGACATTATACTGTATAGAGGGGAAATCGGAAATTATTATTATATTGTATATAGGCTACTATAGGACACTATACTGTGTGGGGGTCGCTATGGGACACTATACTGTGTGGAGGGGCCACTGTGGGACATTATTGTGAATGGACAGGCCAATGTGGGACATTATACTTTATGGAGGGGCCACAGTGGGACATTATAGTGTGTGTAAATTTTATTGTTTGTGGGTGCCAGGGGCACTATGCCATGTGGGGGGCAATCTTTTCTAGTCACTCGGCTGATCATGCATTTAGTGTGTGAGTGGCTTGTGTGGCATAATCTAGTGGTATGCATTCACTGTGATATAAGTTCAGTGTGTGAGTAGCATGTGCAGTATGTGTTTAGTATGTAGGTGATACACAGTCTGGTCATATTAATGTGACCACTGCCTACTTTTGACGTCAACGTTAAATAACCAATCGGAGAAGGTACGTGTCATCAACCATCTGGGTGCACTCATCATTGTGGAAGGCACGATGGATCATCACAAGTATGCATCTATCCTTGCGGTCCATGTTCTCCCCTGCATGTGAATTGTTTTTCCTCAGGATGATGGCATCCATCAGCAGGACAATGCGACGTGTCATAAAGCTCATAGTATATGTGCGTGGTTCGAGGAGTACCAGGATGAGTTTACCGTACTCCCTTGGCCAGCAAATTCCCCGGACTTGAACTCAATCGAGAATCTGTGAGACCACCTTGATCGGGTTTTTCACGCCATGGATGCTCAACCGCGTAACCTAGCGCAGCTGGCCACGGCAATAGAGACGGTATGGCTTAATATCCCAGTGAACATCACCACAACATCCCCTGTCTTCCTGCACGTCTCGCAGCGGTCCGCTCTGCCAAAGGTGGTTATTCTGGATTTTGACAGGTGGTCACATTAATGTGACTGGAGTGTGTATGTGCCACATATATCCAGTGTGTGCAATATCTGCCCACTATGTGAAATATGTAAAACCATTCCAGGATGTGGTGTTTGCGGTACATTTCTAGTGTGTTAGCGCCATTTGTGCAGGAATATAAGGTATAATTACAAATATTGACCCAGCCTTAATTAAAACTTTACCATCAGTCATTGAATGGTTCATAGTATTAGGCTTTCTAATGGGAGAGCTTCATACTGTATAATAAAGTGACTGTTCACACTTCAGTATCATATATAGACAAGTTCCAAACTTCCACTTGTTTGGGTTTCAAGTCCAAGCACACTAGAGAAAGCCACAGTGTGCGCTATTAAAGCACTGGGTCATGTGGGAATTGGGGGCGCTATGCTCCCATCTTCGTCTGTGAATAGATGTAGAATATATGTGGCCAGTATTCTTGTGTGCAACACATAAGATGTTATTATAAAGAATATGATTCATTGTGGTAATAAGAATTAATGTATGTAACCCACCTAATAGTGAAACTAATATTCCATCTCTCCTGCAGGTTATATAACCTGGATATGTATGATATACTTTATTTTTGGCAGTATAGTATCACCACCATTGCCTCTACTCCAGTAGGTCCTCATTCTATTCCTGTCACCTTACTTCTGTGCTGCACATACATTTCATAATCAGATATGGTATAGAAGCTTTGGCCAGCACATACAGTCAGCATATAACATGCTGCTCTCATTTACAATTGTGTAATATGCATTGACGTATGAAATACCTGAGCAGCAAGGAACATGTGGAGCCACCATTTTTAGAGGTTCTTTGAAAAAATGAAGGCAGGCACCAGATTGCTTTTCTTTTCAATAACAACACTTTTGCTAAAATTTCTCCCAATATCTTTGGTAGCTGTATATGTCCTATGGCGGGCTGTCTACTTCCAGGGCTCATTTTAAGCTGAAGTCTGGCCCTCGTTTCTTAGCCACATGGCTGATGCCAAAATGCCTGCGTGTTACTAGGCCGTATGAGAGCAGAAGCTACCTTCTCTATAAGTGAGATGTCTAAGAAAAGCAGATACTAGCTGGGTCTTAAAGGGGTTATCCAGTTTCTCTGGCCTAGACCTAGGAGTTCAGGTACTGCAGCGCTGTCCCACCTAAATCTATGTAGCTGAGCTGCAGTACCTACATTCACCACTTCAGTTTGTACGGCGAGTGAGCACTGCGGCTCACTGTATGTAAACAATACCGCAAAGTCTCGTTACCAGTGACCTGCAGGTGTTGGACCCCCACAGATCTAATATTGATGACCTATCCTAAGAATAGGCTATCAATGTTAGAAACAGGAAAACCCCTATAATGTAATTTTCTTGTTTAACCCCTTAAGGACCAGGCCATTTTTTGGTTTCGCATTTTCGTTTTTCCCTCCTCACATTTCAAGAGCCATAACTTTTTCATTTTTCAGTTCACAGAGTCACATGATAGCTTATTGTTTGCGGGACAAATTGTACTTTGTAATGGCACCATTCAATATGCTGTGCAATGTACTGGGAAGCTGGAAAAAAATTCAGAATGAGGCGCAATTGGAGAAAAAATGCATTTGCGCCATTTTCTTATGGGTTTAATTTTTACAGCAGTCACTGTTTGGTACAAATGACATTTTACCTGTGTTCTACGTGTCAGTACAAACGCGGTGATACCAAATTTATATAGTATTTGAAATTTTTTGATACTTTTAAAAAAATGATAAACTTTGCAAAATAGAAAAAAAAATTTGTGTCATCATGTTCTAACACCTGTAACTTTTTCATATTTCCATGTATGGAGCTGGTTGTGGTGTCTTTTTATGCGGGACAAGATGACGTTTCTATTGATACCATTTGGGGAAAGATCCGATGGTTTGATCACTTTTTATTCAATTTTTTATAGGAGGCAAAGTGTTGAAAAAAACGCTATTTGGCTGTTTTTATTTTTTTTGCCGCTACGTTGTTCGCAGTACGGGATAAATGTTTTAATATTCTAATAGTTCAGGCATTTTGGAGCGCAGGGATACCTAATATGTTTATGTTTAATGTTCTTTAATTACTTTTATAGCTGATCTAGGGAAAGGGGGGTGATTTGAACTTTTATATATTTTTTTTTTTTTTATACTTTTAAAAACTTTTTTTTTTCTTCTGTTACATTTATGATCAGACCCCTTAGGTACCTTGAAACCTAGGGAGTCTGATCGCTCATACTATTCACTGCAATACTACAGTACTGCAGTGAATAGGAAAATCCCAGCACTTCTATTAGACGATGCCTCTGGCATCGTCTAATAGATCTCGTGCAGAGACAAGCCTGGAAGCCTTCAATAGGCTTCCGGCTGTCATAGCAACCGATCACCGCCCTCTTGTGACGTTCAGGAGGGCGGCGATCGGCGAAACATGGCGGCGCCGTTTACACACTGCGGTCACGTTTGACCGCAGTGTGTAAAGGGTTAACAGCAGCGATCGGCTCGGGCACCGACCGCTGCTGTTAGTGGCAGGTCCTGGCTGTATGATACAGCCGGCATCTGCCCTGTATGGAGCGAGCTCAGCGTGTGAGCTCGCTCCATACATCCCCATGCGACCCATGACGTACAGTTACGTCAAGGGTCGCTAAGGGGTTAATTGGATCCCGATATACAAGAAAGACATAAGTGAACTTGAAAAAGTGCAAAGACGGGCAACCAAAATGATTAGGGGAATGGGTGGATTAGAGTACAACGATAGATTAACAAACTTGGGGTTATTCAGTTTAGAGAAAAGACGTCTATGGGGAGATCTAATAACAATGTACAAATACATGAAGGGACAATACAAAGAACTTTCTAAGGATATTTTTACTCCTAGGCCAGTGACAGTGACAAGAGGACACCGTCTACGTCTGGAGGAGAGAAGGTTTCACCAGAAACATAGAAGGGGATTCTTCACAGTAAGAACAGCGAGGCTCTGGAACTCTCTGCCCCAGGAAGTGGTGATGGTGGATTCATTAAACAAGTTCAAAGAGGGCCTGGATGTCTTTCTTGAAGAGAAAAATATAACGGGTTATGGATTCTAGATTTTAAGGACATGTTGATCCAGGGTTTTTATGCTGACTGCCAGATTTGGAGTCGGGAAGGAATTTTTTCCCCTGGAATGGGGCAATTGGCACGAGCCTCATGGGGTTTTTTGCCTTCCCCTGGATCAACACTGTAGGAGATTGTAGGATTATAGGTTGGACTTGATGGACTGATGTCTTTATCCAACCTCATCTACTATGTAACTATGTAATTGTGAATTGAGGAGTGGATGCGATAAATCCTGTACATTCAGTATTCTAAGGTACATTTATAAACTGCTTAAGTACAGAGTATATTTTTTTTCATTTCTGCATGCCAAGAGCCATACACTTTTCCTTTTCCCATAGTATAGCTCAGTGGCGTAACTAGGAATGGCGGGGCCCCGTGGCGAAGTTTTGACATGCCCCCCCCCCCCCTCCCCCGCCCCCGACCGACGCTGAAGACTTTGGCCAACTGACCCTTAACGCCCCCCCCCCCCCATGCGCATTTCTGCGCACACTATAATACCCCATATAGGCCCCTGCACACAGTCTTATGTCCCCATAGTGGACCCAGTACACAGTATTGTGTCCCATAGTGGCCCCAGTACAAAGTATTATGTCCCCATAGTGACCCCAATACACACTATTATGTCCCCATATTGGCCCCAGCACACAGTATTATGTCCCATTGTGGACACACATGAACAATTATTATACTCTGGAGTCTTTTCAGACCCCAGAGTATAATAATCGGAGACCCAGATGGATACAAACACAAACTACTGTTACTTACCTATCTCCCGGCTCCGCTGCATTCTCCGTCTCTGTCAGGCATCTTCCAGGACGTCATGTGACCAGGGCCCTGCGTCGCGGGTCATATGACATCACGCAAGTAGGCCGAAGCCTGCCCGGAGCCTGGAGAGGTAAGTAACAGTTTTTTTATGTTATCTTACCTCTCCCGGGTCTCCGATCGTTATACTAGGGGGTCTGAAAAGACTCCCGAGTATAACAGTGCTTGGGAGGCCCGTGCCATCACTTACCGATCACGTCCTATTAAAAAAAAAAAAAAAAAAAAAACACACAACGCAGTGGTTGCGGCTGTCGCTGGGCCCCTAATGTCCCGGGCCCTGTGGCAGCTGCCTCCGCTGCTTTCCCGGTAGTTACGCCCCAGGTGTAGCTGTATAAAGGATGAGTTCTGTTATTGCTACCTTTAGAGTACATATAATGTGCTACCTCTTGTGTCACCCCCTCTACCTCATAGATTGTAAGCTCTTGCAAGCAGGGCACTCAGTCCCATTGTGTGAAACGACGTTCTTTGTTAGGGGGCGTTCACATTACCGTCGGTGTCCGACAGGTAGTGTCCACGCCTAGTGTCCGCTCAAAATCTGACATTGACATTAGGAGCGGACACTAGCTGTGTCCGTGACACTTGTCATTTATTTAAATGGGCATCGGGTGCGTTCTTTTGCACTCCGTGCCCTTCCTTCCCTGTCCGCATGTAAAGATGTCCGACTTCTCAAGCGGACAGAAGAACCCTACATGTAGGGTTTTTCTGTCCGCTTGTGACAGGTGTCACGGACACAGCTAGTGTCCGCTCCTAATGTCCATGTCAGATTTTGAGCGGACACTAGGAGTGGACACTACCTGTCGGACACCGACAGTAGTGTGAACGACCCCTTATGTATCTGCCTGTATTTGAACCCTACAAATTGTACAGCGCTGCGGAATATGTTGGCGGTATATAAATGAAATTTATATTATTTATTAATGTGTAATTTTTATTTATTTATTGCCATAATGAGTGTCTGAGCTCATTACATAATTAATTTTGTTAACTTTTATTAAATATTTTGGGAGGGGGATAGGAAAGTAATAGAAAAGTCAACTATTCTTCTTATGCTCTGTGCAGAATAAGTATTTTTTGGTACCATATATCTATTTTTTATTGTTTATTTTTAAGCAATGAAATAATTTAAATGATTAAAATGAATAATTTTAAAGGTTTTAGATTTTTTACGTAGCAGAGACTTTTTATTTTACTTTATTAAAAAAAAACATCCCTCATGTGGACTTGAAATTCTAGTAGAGTGCAAAAATCAGGCTATACATGAACCCAACAGTTATTATTCATCAGTTTTCATTCTGTCCATCTATTATGTCCATTTTGCAGTTTCAGTTTGTCATTACTTTTTAAGGCCCCATGCAGATGGCCGTGGCCGAGTTCAGTGTACTATCCGGGTTTTTCCCGCATAGCACACTTACCCATTCATTTCTTCTAGCCCATGCACACGACTGTGTATTGCACGGTCCTGTGTGCGAGCCTACATTCCAGGCCAGAAAAGTTAGCACAGGTCCTATTTGCTGCCGTACTTCCGAGGTTCCTATTCATTGTATGAATGGGCTGCTGAAAGATGACATCCGTGTCCCACTGGTGCACTGTCGATGTCGTTCATTTGCAGCTGGCAGCTATCACACGGTCGAGTGCAACTGGCCTAACTTAAAAAATGGATGAACTTAATTGGTCTAATTTATCTGCCATCACAAAGATACCAATCCATTTTATCCGGCATTAAAAACAGATCCATTCATTTGTAATGATCTGTCCATTCCCGCTTCTAAATGGAGTGGTGGTCAGGCAGACCATGGGTAGCTCAGTGGCCAGACACCCTTTGATCTACAAGTTATCCCCAATATACAGTATGAAGGGCTACAAATCTAGGTAGCCACATTCTCAAATGGAATGTGTATATCTAATACAAGAATTAAGGAGGTTTACCAGAAGGAGTTTAAGGCTAAGGCCCAATGGGCCATATCTGCAGCACTAAATCGCTGCGGGAAGATCCGCTGTGTGAACGCATTGTGGTTCTTTTCACAGCGCTTTTAGGAGAAAGTTCACAGAGTTTTCCTCTGCGGACTTTCTCTTAACATTACATCTACGGGAAAGCTGCCGGCGTTTCCGTAGATATAATTAACATGCTGTGATTTGCAAAGCCGCAATGACTTCGCAAATCACAGCATGTCCATGCTGCGATCTTTTCCGCAAAGTGGGGATGGGATTCGCATGAATCCCATCCACTTTGCCTGCATTGTACAACACCGCGATTTTTCCCGCAGCTTCTCCGCTGCGGGCAAATTGCGGCGTTTCTGGTCCGTGGGGCCCCGGCCTAAAGGGGTTCTTCCATCTCAGAGTTTTTTCCTACCTACCTTCAAGCCAGCGGTGTTCTCCCGAGATGAACATTGTACTTGTACATTACATAGTTATATCTCAATTTACATACAGAGATAACAGTGACATTGATCAAACACTGTTCTAGCACTTATCAAGGCTCAGCAGTTGAGAGCAGTTTGCAGAGAAGAGAATATAAATGGCCGGAAACAGGGACTGAGTCTTACCCTGACAAAAGAGGTGGTCTGTAACCTAGGCTATGAGCTGTAAACACTAAGGGTCCATTCACATGGTGAGGAATTTGGTGTGAAATTTCTGTGCTGAAAAATAAGCCTCCCATTGACTTCAATGGGTTCCTTTTTCTGCTAGCATTGAACTCAATGGAAGGCTTTTTTTTTCAGTGCTGAAATTCCACACCAAATTCCTCACCATTTTCCTCCGTGCGAATGGACCCTAAGGACACATACACAGCAGTATGTTGTATAAGCTACAAGTTTAATGTGATCCTGGAGATGGGATACCCCTTTAAAGCAGAACATAAAAACTTCATCATTCTAATAATATCATTAAGGTCCCATTCTTTTGCTGCATCGCTTGCAGGCAAGTCTGAAAGGTTTGTTTTGTGTTTAGACAAAACTGGAAAAAAATCTCCCACCATAAAACAAAGTGGATTGCCTACCCGCAATTCATGCACTCTTTGATTTCTGATGTCCAGGAATTTAGCTGCTGGTCATCTACAACTTCAAAAATAACTTCAGTTGTATTAACCTAAAAGAAAAAAAATAGGAAAACAGGAAAAAGATAAAATCACAAAACATTCTTAAATCTAGATAAAACCCACAAAGGCTCCCTTTGAAATGTGCTTATCCACATCTAAAGGGCTATCTATATCAGTGTGTGAGAACAAATTCTGTCATGTAGTGACTGCTTACTCTCCTAAGGGCTGTTAGTACACATGTTGGAAGGCTATTTCAAAAGACGTTTGCTATTTTTGGTCAGCCAGAACAGATGTTTTCACTCATGAACCCATATAGTATTGTCCATTGTATCTTGTCTCTATTTACAATGCAATCAATATGTGTTATCTATAGATGCACAAATACCTCCTTTGTAAGTAGAAACTGAAGTCATATCAGAGCTAACCTCTTTTCAAACAAGCCATTTAACAAAGAATTTCATTAGGCTAGGCATGTCAAGTATCATGAAGAGGGCATGCTGGGTGTTTCATAACTGCTAGAGATTCACAGGTTAGAAATAGTGGTGTAGCTATAGGGGTCAGGGTGATCCCGTAGCTACATTGACAGGTCAACCCATACAGAAACCCATACACTCATTCATGTACCCTGGTATTTACATACGTTTATGGCTGGGAATTGTTAGGAGTAATTCTTCACTAACTTACTTGGCCATGCCGCCAGAGGTCAAGAAGCATCTCTGTCCTCCATGTGGAGGTGGAGGATGAGGATGAGCAGGGCCCTCTTATCTTCTTGTTTTCTCCATGTGTGCTGTCCCTTATGTTAGAGACATCAAGCGGTCCCCATAATAGAGTATGTTGCAGAGCTCCAAATTAAATAACTAATTAACAGGCCTGGATGGACTGCAGTCATCCTTTTAGGCCTGGAGAACTGATTAAGACACAGATGGTGGTGTATCAAATGAGTTCTGATTTATTGTTACAGAGAGGTAGTATTTATACAGACAAAAGCAGGTTCCAATGACATGATTGGTTATAACATAAGGTTTGGCACATGACTATTGGCTAAAGGCCTAATGTAATTTGCATCTCATTATAACTTTCCAAACTAGGATGGACTTTGTCCTTAAACACAGAAAGTTTCAAAATACTTATGTGTGAACTAACATCTCACACTATGTCTATATGTATATATCATGGCAAGATAGAGAAGATTACATGCTGTTGCCAATCAATTCCAACCTTGAAGATAACGAATAGACTACATAAACTCTAAGTATATACACTCTACACACTCTAAGTGTATACATCGAGTAAAAGAGATAAGAGATATAAAAATAGTCAGCTGCATTTTCAAAAGATGAGACCTTTGAGATAGACAAAAATAAGGATTCATCCACACAGCATTCCTTAACCACCCAAAAGGGCCTCTTGAACTTTAAACAGACATACGTATACAATTTATATGAAAAAGGTTACAAGATGGCTCACAAAATACAAAGATGGAGGACTTAACTCTAACACTCACTACTCAGTTATAATACAGAAGCACAGATGTGAGTTTGTACAGGAAAGAAGTTGATTCTGTTTTCTTTCTGTTCCTAATCCATAGAGATTGGATAGACCAAA
The DNA here is from genome assembly GCF_031893055.1 of Leptodactylus fuscus. Taxonomy (NCBI): domain Eukaryota; kingdom Metazoa; phylum Chordata; class Amphibia; order Anura; family Leptodactylidae; genus Leptodactylus; species Leptodactylus fuscus. The sequence continues at coordinate 91,748,739 of NC_134265.1, read as the reverse complement.
GGAGCTGCCATGTTTAATGATGCTGCATTAGGTGCTCATACCCTGCTTGGCTGCAGCTGTGCATAATGGCCATCGAATCCATGGGGAGCGACGCTGAGATCTCCCATAATGTATACCATTTACTGCTGCAATATACACTCAGTGTTACTCATCTTATACATGGTATAATACAAGCACCGGCAGAACATACTGCTCTACATCAGGAAAAGTTCCCATGGTCCACCATTCAGGGGTATTACTGTGCTATACTGTATATATAGGAGATACACATAAGTTATCAGCTGCCACATGCCAGAGCCCTCATCATGGGAATACTCACATTGTTTAGGGTCAAACCAGATGTGGCAGCTGGAAAACAAATGGGCATGTATACCCACAAAACCATGCAGGCATTATCAGTCCACAGTCATTAAACAAAACATTTTTTGCGATATAATAGAGGTCATTGATGACTGACTTCAGCCTTCAGCTACATTTGACTGCATCATGACTATATCTGGCCTTGCCCTAATAAAGTCCTGTCTTATACCATGTGAGTCTCACACTGACTGTTTTACTGTTCATCAGGACAACACGGATGGGCGTAACGGAAAATTGGGGGTTTAGGGTGCGGTAAAAAGAAGAGATGATCCAAGTTGAACTCTATCACTAGGGTACATAGACCTTTAGCTATACCCCTGGTTACATACCACTGTAATACATGAGAGATACATAAGTAAAAGTAGCCTATATGATGAAGGCGAGTTGTCTCAGAAAAGCAGCATCTCAGAAATAAATATGGAAATATAGATCTAAATGACATTACTATTGAAAATAATGTATGGTTTCCTAGCCTGAATATCAAAGTTTTGCATAGCTGCATCCCATACTCTTATAGTCCACAAGTGGTCAGGCACAGACTAGACACAAGAGACCATGTAATGTGACTTGAAGCCAAATGGTTTTCCTGTTTGAAAACACTAACTAAGCAAGACCACAACAGGGAACACTTGTGGCCTAAAGGATTCTTATCTTTTTCAGGGATGGGGAGAGAACCGCATATTTTTTTTATTTTGAAGAAATGCAGAATTTGACATGACAACCTCCATCTGACATTGCTACACAATCCATCATTTCATCAACTGCTGAACAGAAGGTGTGGCGTATGTGGTGACATGTAAACGCCTATAGAACAATGTGGGGAAATGTTCCTGGAGGTTAGGAGGATCATCCTGGAACAAGTGGGCAATACTGAGGGTACAGAAGGCATATGTATGTATTTCATGTAGGCAGCTCATCCTCGTCCTATTAAAGGGGTATTCCTATGAACATAAAAATACTGAAATTTTCAGACAAATAAAAGTTAAACATTTTTGCCATTGCATGTAATTAAAAACTTGCAGATTTTTGAAGATTTTCTCTAACCATCTTGGTGGTTTTTGTCTTTTACCGGTTGCCTATGAATACAACCATGAATGCAGGAACTTTCTATGGTCTGAGACTTGTCAGAAACCCAGTCATGTTTTCCTTATTGTGGACAGATAATCAGGCACTACATGTATGAGAAGATAACATGGCCACCATAACTGAAGCCATAGAAAATTCCTGCATTATTAGTCATATCCACTGGCAATCAGTCAAGAGAAAAGATTGTCACTACTAGAATGATTAGAGAATCTTTAAAACTCTGCAATTATTTTTATTTGCAAAAAATGTTTTTATACAAATTTGAATATGGTTATGTTTATGGGAAAACCCCTATAGATTAAGGCCCCAAGTATTGGGGCAGCAGTAAAAACGCATCACATTTTTTTCCACAGCACTTTTTACAGAATGTCCACAGAGTTTTCCTCTGTGGACTTTCTGTCTCTATTATACCTGATACAGAATGTACCAGTGTTTCCGGAGGTATAATTGACATGCTGCAATTTACAGAAACGCAGCATTTTTTTGAAATTACAGCTTTCCTGGTGCAGATATTTTTCTGCAATATGTGGATGGGATTTGCCAATTTGGCTATTTGGGGCCCCAGGCCTTAAATGCGCAAGCCAGTCTTTCAGACATGTGGAACTAATAGCACTGTCTCTATTTCTGGAGATGACACCAAGCTATGTAGTACAGTCCTATTTTTATTTGTGCCTCCACACAATATAATGCTCCTACAGCAGGAGTGTCAAACTTGCGGCCCTCGGGACAATAGTTTGCGGCCCCCAGCGGACACCGGGTGTTTAACACCTTCCTGACATCCGCCGTAATAGTACGGCGCATGCCGGGTGTGTAACTATAGCGACCGCTTGGGAGCCGGGCGGCCGCCATGTGTCTGCTGCTTTAACCCCTCCGGCGCCACGGTCAAAGGCACCATTTTCCCAGAGGCGCATGGGTGCCACCATTTTGCCGGTGATCACTGGCATCTGGAGCAAGCTCCAGGGCTGACGTCACATTGTCATGAAAGCCGGGAGCCTTGTTAAAGGCTCCCGGCCGGTCTGCAATCTCTTTCTTTTGCAGGCTGGTCTATGCAGCCTGCAAAAGAAATGATGATTTTTTTTGTAATGTATTGCATTAGTGATCAGACTCCCTGGGGTTCAGCACCCCTAGGGGGTCTAATAAATGCAAAAAAATAAATAAAATTTTTTCAAAAGTATTAAAAATTCATATCACCCCCCTTTCCCTAGAATGCATATAAAAGTAGTTAAATACTGTGAAACACAAACACATTAGGTCTCCCTGTGTCCGAAAAAGCCCGCTCTACAAATCTATAAAAATATTTTTCCTGTTCGGTAAACGCCGTAGTGGGGAAAAAAGTCAAAACAGCCAAACCGCCATTTTTATACTATTTTGCCTCTGATAAAAATTTGAATAAAAAATGATCAAAGCAATTTCCCAAAATGGTAGAATTAAAATGTACACCCGGCCCCGCAAAAAAAGACACCCTGTACATCGCCGTACATGGAAGTATAAAAAAGTTACGGGTGTCAGAATATGACTTTTAGAGAAAAAAAAAAAAATTGTGAAAAACCTGATGCGGCCCAGCCGCACCCAGACTCTACCTCCAGCGGCCCCCGGGTAAATTGAGTTTGAGACCCCTGTCCTACAGTCACCCTAACATTATATACTAAACAACTGGAAAGGGTACAGGGAAAGGGAAATCACAGCCCACTCACTCAATTCAGATGAAAATGTCCCATAGACTTCATAAGGTGCAGTGTCCACAATCGCGGATGCCCGGCTCCAGAAACTCCAACGGTGTGAGTGATTATACGAACACAAGCGGTATCCAGCACCAACGCGTTGTTTTTTCTTAAAACTTAGCCTTTATTTTCAATGTTTAAAAACCATACATCATGGAGAAGTTTAAATTCTTACGATCACATCAGGAGATGATAACTGACGCGTTTCGAGGACATACAGTTAGGGCCAGAAATATTTGGACAGTGACACAATTTTCGCGAGTTGGGCTCTGCATGCCACATTGGTTTTGAAATGAAACCTCTACAACAGAATTCAAGTGCAGATTGTAATGTTTAATTTGAAGGGTTGAACAAAAATATCTGATAGAAAATGTAGGAATTGTACACATTTCTTTACAAACACTCCACATTTTAGGAGCTCAAAAGTAATTGGACAAATAAACATAACCCAAACAAAATATTTTTTTTTTCAATATTTAGTTGCGAATCCTTTGGAGGCAATCACTGCCTTAAGTCTGGAACCCATGGACATCACCAAACGCTGGGTTTCCTCCTTCTTAATGCTTTGCCAGGCCTTTACAGCCGCAGCCTTCAGGTCTTGCTTGTTTGTGGGTCTTTCCGCCTTAAGTCTGGATTTGAGCAAGTGAAATGCATGCTCAATTGGGTTAAGATCTGGTGATTGACTTGGCCATTGCAGAATGTTCCACTTTTTTGCACTCATGAACTCCTGGGTAGCTTTGGCTGTATGCTTGGGGTCATTGTCCATCTGTACTATGAAGCGCCGTCCGATCAACTTGGCAGCATTTGGCTGAATCTGGGCTGAAAGTATATCCCGGTATACTTCAGAATTCATCCGGCTACTCTTGTCTGCTGTTATGTCATCAATAAACACAAGTGACCCAGTGCCATTGAAAGCCATGCATGCCCATGCCATCACGTTGCCTCCACCATGTTTTACAGAGGATGTGGTGTGCCTTGGATCATGTGCCGTTCCCTTTCTTCTCCAAACTTTTTTCTTCCCATCATTCTGGTACAGGTTGATCTTTGTCTCATCTGTCCATAGAATACTTTTCCAGAACTGAGCTGGCTTCTTGAGGTGTTTTTCAGCAAATTTAACTCTGGCCTGTCTATTTTTGGAATTGATGAATGGTTTGCATCTAGATGTGAACCCTTTGTATTTACTTTCATGGAGTCTTCTCTTTACTGTTGACTTAGAGACAGATACACCTACTTCACTGAGAGTGTTCTGGACTTCAGTTGATGTTGTGAACGGGTTCTTCTTGACCAAAGAAAGTATGCGGCGATCATCCACCACTGTTGTCATCCGTGGACACCCAGGCCTTTTTGAGTTCCCAAGCTCACCAGTCAATTCCTTTTTTCTTAGAATGTACCCGACTGTTGATTTTGCTACTCCAAGCATGTCTGCTATCTCTCTGATGGATTTTTTCTTTTTTTTTCAGCCTCAGGATGTTCTGCTTCACCTCAATTGAGAGTTCCTTTGACTGCATGTTGTCTGGTCACAGCAACAGCTTCCAAATGCAAAACCACACACCTGGAATCAACCCCAGACCTTTTAACTACTTCATTGATTACAGGTTTACGAGGGAAATGCCTTCAGAGTTAATTGCAGCCCTTAGAGTCCATTGTCCAATTACTTTTGGTCCCTTGAAAAAGAGGACGCTATGCATTACAGAGCTATGATTCCTAAACCCTTTCTCCGATTTGGATGTGGAAACTCTCATATTGCAGCTGGGAGTGTGCACTTTCAGCCCATATTATATATATAATTGTATTTCTGAACATGTTTTAGTAAACAGCTAAAATAACAAAACTTGTGTCACTGTCCAAATATTTCTGGCCCTAACTGTATGATCCTCTTAGTCGTAGCCTGATATGGTATAGCATATGCCCCTAATATAAAGGCCTCAGGCTCTCCGAATGAATTCGGAACACCTGAGGTCGAACATTTGCAGGTGACCTAAGCAATCCCCTACATTTAAAACAAAGATCGTATCAAATACAAAATCGTATGGTAATAAAAACAAAAAAATTATTACAAATTAAAAACATTCTTTCACCTGTGTAAATAACTCCAAGAATTAAACATTATTGTGTGTACAGTTCGTTCAATACTCAAGAAGTTAAACATACTGATTGCAGAGAGGTCTTACGTGTAAGAAGATATGAAAAGGTTAACCCCTTCCCGACATGCGCCGTAATAGTACGGCGCGTGTCGGGTCTGTAACTATGGCGACCGCCCGGGAGCCGGGTGGCCGTCATAGCCGCCGGGTGTCTACTGCTTTAAGCAGTAGACAACCGGCTCTGATGCCTCCGATCAGTCCCCGGACCGATCGGAGGCATTAACCCCTCCGGCGCTGCTGTCATTTTGGCAGGGATCGCCGGCTCCTGGAGCATGCTCCAGGGCCGACCCCCCGTTGCCATGACAGCCGGGAGCCTTGTTAAAGGCTCCCAGCCGGTCTGCAAATTCTCTCTTTTGCAGGCTGGTGTATACAGCCTGCAAAAGAGATGATGATTTTTTGCAATGCATTGCAATGCATTAGCATTGTAATGCATTGCATTAGTGATCAGACCCCCTGGGGTTCAACACCCCTAGGGGGTCTAATAAATGCAAAAAAAAAAAAAAAGTTAAAAAAAATATTAAAAAATATAAAAAGAATTAAAAGTTCAAATCACCCCCCTTTCCCTAGAACACATATAAAAGTAGTTAAAAACTGTGAAACATATACATGTTAGGTATCCCCGCGTCCGAAATCGCCCGCTCTACAAATCTATAAAAATATTTTTCCTGTTCGGTAAACGCCGTAGCAGGAAAAATAGTCAAAAGTGCCAAACCGCCGTTTTTTCACTGTTTTAATTCTGATAAAAATTTGAATAAAAAGTGATCAAAGCAATAACATTTCCCGAAAATGGTAGAACTAAAAAGTACACCCGGCCCCGCAAAAAAAGACGCCCTATACATCCCCGTACACGCACGTATAAAAAAGTTACGACCGTCGGAATATGGCGACTTTTAGAAAAAAAAAATTTTAACACCGTTTTGGAATTTTTTTTAGGGGTCAAAATGTAAATAAAACCATATAAATTTGGTATCCCTGGAACCGTACCGAAACACAGAATATAGGGGACATGTCATTTTGGCTGCACAGTGAACGCCGTAAAACCAAAGCCCGTAAGAAAGTCGCAGAAATGCATTTTTTCTTCAAATCCACCCCATTCTGAATTTTTTTCCTGCTTCCCAGTACATTATATAGAATAATTAATGGTGGCATCATGAAGAAAAAATTGTCCCGCAAAAATTAAGACCTCATATGACTCTGGGAGTGGAGAAATAAAAAAGTTATGGGGTTTAAAAGGAGGGGAGTCAAAAACGAAAAACGAAAATCAAAAAATGCCATCGGCGGGAAGGGGTTAAACACCTTACTTATGTGACAGACGCAAGTCCACAAATATAAGTTTAATACTAGCACCAAACTTATCCACACTAGTTTCACTCAAATAGCACTTGTAGGGAAAAACACTTGATATTCAATAATGCATCATATGCTAAAATACCTGGGAATCCGATGATATGAAATAAGCGGAACACGCTTATTTCATATCATCGGATTCCCAGGTATTTTAGCATATGATGCATTATTGGATATCAAGTGTTTTTCCCTACAAGTGCTATTGGCTTTGGAGTGAAACTAGTGTGGATAAGTTTGGTGCTAGTATTAAACTTATATTTGTGGACTTGCGTCTGTCACATAAGTAAGGTGTTTAACCTTTTCATGTCTTCTTGCACGTAAGACCTCTCTGCAATCAGTATGTTTAACTTCTTGAGTATTGAACGAACTGTACACACAATAATGTTTAAAGGGGTTGGCCACTTTCAGACCAATATTGACAAACAAATGTACAATAGAAAGATATACAATTTTCCAATATACTTTCTGTATCAATTCCTCACGGTTTTCTAGATTTTGGCTTGCTGTCATTCATTCTGTTACTTCTAGAGGATAAAACTCTGACTATGGTCATGTGATATATGGTCCATGGTCATGTGATTTATGGTCCATGGTCATGTGATTTATGGTCCATGGTCATGTGATGAGCACACAGGTGCCGCTCGTTATAGCCACAGCACAATAATCAGACATCTGCCTGGCAATCAGTTGTGCACCTGTGTGCTCATCACATGACCATGGACCATAAATCACATGACCATGGTCAGAGTTTTATCCACTAGAAGTAACAGAATGAATGACAGCAAGCGGAGATCTAGAAAACCGTGAGGAATTGAAACAGAAAGTATATTGGAAAATTGTATATCTTTTTATTGTACATTTGTTTGTCTATATTGGTCTGAAAGTGGACAACCCCTTTAATTCTTGGAGTTATTTACACAGGTGAAAGAATGGTTTTAATTTGTAATTTTTTTATTTTTACTAATATTATATGACTACACGTCACGTCAAGTCACAATCTCACTCCTCGATGACAGATCGTTCTACACAAGCACTGCACAGGGGGCACAAACTTCTATCACAGTTACCACTGACTATTAGACAGGCTTCTGGCATAAAGTTATAAGGAATTCCCTGACTATATACTTATGATCTTAGATTATTTAGGAAGGAAAGTACTGTCTCGGTTCTGAGGCATTGTGGGATTGATAGCAAACCTCAGAGAAATCTAAAAACTAAGATGAGAACTGATCAGAGCTGACAAGAGGCAGTAGCTGCATCAAATCAAATATCTGACTTTCTCACTAAGGAGCTCACTAAAACTCTTAGGGCTAGTTCACACGGGGCAAGAGGGGGCGGATTTTGGTGCGGAATCCACCTCAAAATCCGCCCCCTCACAACAGAGGTCTATGCAGACCGCTAACAATCTTTTTACAGCGAGCGGTTTGTTCCCGCTCACGGAAAAAAGAAGCGTGCTGCCCTTTCTTGAGGCAGCGCTTCCGCATCAAGACAATAGCTTCGGACTAGGCTCATTCATTTGGACCTATTCCGGAGCGGGGAGCCTTGACTGTCGGAAGACGCGACAGTTGCGGCTAGCTGTGGTAGGAGCATTTTGGTCCTGATTCTGATTCTTCCCACGACAAAATCAGGACCAAAATACGCGGTCATTAGCCCCGTGTGAACAAGCCCTTATTCACTTTTCTAGGATTGCAAAACTATGTTTCCTCTAAGTTTCTGTTGTGGTAAAAACTGAAGGGTTTCTTCAACATGTGAATTCAGCCTTGAAGAGGTTATCCAGGATTTGGACAAATCACAGAGGAGGCTTAAAGGTACAGGTAGTGCTGCTCAGCAGTTCAGCATGTCAAAACAAACAAAGAAAAATAAAGACCTACGCCTGTCTGGCGGCTTACTAAACTAGTTCTTCCCTCACTAACCAGGGGGTCATCCTACCGCTGACCTCCTAACAAAACAGGGTTTACAAGTAAATAAGGGGTACACATACCCGACACTTTAACAGCGTCCTCTTTAGTAGAGCTTTCCCAGACTGGTTGACCGTGTCAGTGTTTCAGTGTCTCTCCTCTCTCTCTCACCCTAATCAGCCCACCTGTGCTACTTACAGAGCTCTGCTGGTCGGTTCCCAAGTGTGGAGTGGATGGCCCTACAAGACTGGCCCGAACTTTTACTCCAGTCCGGGACCTACAAGCTAAACGCCTGTGCATACTGCAACAGTCTTGGGGAAGAATAGTGGTTCTCCCACCCCAATTCACTATATATATATATATATATATATATATATATATATATATATATATATATATATATATATATATATATATATTAGTAACTAGCACTGAATAGTGCTGTACATATACTTAATTCTAAATAGCTCTCAGTTTCACATATGCTTTTAGTGCTGCCTGAAATAACATTCATCAGCGGATGCTTTTAATATTTTATTAGTAGTTGTATTACAATACATACACAGGCGTGCAGTAATATACACGATATCAGCTTCTAAGCACGTGTTAAATAAAGGGGTGGATGTAGGAGAATAAAAGGAACGAAAATACACACATTAGGTTGTTCAGATTATTTTTTTTATCCCCACATCAGAAGTGCATTTTTCAGACATGGTCCAAACCCTCTTGACTTCCACTTATTATATTATTACATCCTGCCATGGCTGGACCCAAACTCCATCTGTATAGTGTTTTTATGCTCTGGGGTTTTTGAGCTCCAGGATGCTTGCAGCTGAGCTATGGGACTGTTCACAGTATTCATCTAGTTTCCTGCTGGGGAGGCAGACAGCTCTGTGGATAATGCGCTCCCACCCTTACCCCCTCCTGCCCCCTCGCCAGTTCTTCCATTATTGTTCCTGTCTTGCTTTAACCCCTCTAGTTCACCACCCTTACACTTCCAGCCCTTCATCGTGCTCCTACTTCTACTTGATACTACTCATATCCTACTTAACCAAGCTAATTTAACTGTTTGATAGTTATGCAAGCCTGGCTTTACTGTGTCATACAAGCAAGTCTTTGCGGACTCCTAGATTTTAGTAGCTGGTGCTTAGACCTAGGTAATGTATATGGCCGGGGGTGAAGTGAACCATAGGCTTTAGATGTTGTTGTTCTTTTGGCCAACATCGGCTCATTCATATAGAATAATCAAATAAAACGTTAGCACTGTTTCTAGTACTATTGTTATTGAGCATTCATAATGTCATTATCTATTATTTTATGCTACAAAAATATAATTATTGGTGTCATTGCACATTCAGGCCGGTCAGCGTTTATGTTAGGGACCAGTGGTGGCATCCACAGCTGCATACAGGTGATCTGGCAGGTGCCTTCATGCCCCAGGTACACTGAACTGTTCATCTGTTTATGGATTAAAAAAATTATTTTATTGAGCCTTTTGGTCTAACCAGGCACAAATGTGTCTATGGTCAGCGCACATTAGGACCTATGAAGCAGCAGTACTGAGTTACATCCACAGATGAATACAGGTGCACGTGCAGGATCTTCCATGCTCTAGGTGCACTAAATAGCTCAGTTACATATGGATTAAACATTGATTTTCTCACCAACAATATTGCACTTTGACCTAAAATAAGATAACTTTACTATATCACTAATAGTCCCTACAACAGCATATAGTATGGTTTACCTGTGATTTTGGTGGGGGCAGACTCCACATAAATGACTAGATTACAAAGTCTACTAAATCTTTTCCAACAAACTAAACACCAATTTGCTCAGCTCTTCCTGCTTTATACCATGGCGCCTGGAGTATTCTAGAGGAAAATGATATTTCTATTCTGCATACAACTGCTCCACATATTGTCTGCACAATATTTAATGGTTGAGGCCCACAATGTTTATCTGTAAGGCTAAGGCCCCACGTTGCGGAAACACAGCTTTTTTTTGTTGCAGATTTTGCTCCGGTTTTTTGAGCCAAAGTAAGGAGTGGATTTAACAGAAGGGAAACATCTAAGATCTTCCATTCCTTTCTAATCCATTCCAGACTTTGGCTCGAAAAACCGCAGCAAAATCTGTAACAAAAGAAGCTGCATTTCCGCAACGTGGGGCCTTAGCCTTAAGCTTCTAGCAATAGTACGTACCTTTAGCACAAATGTGTTTACATTGTCTGGCATCTCCAGGCGGGTGCATTTTCTGATTTCATGGATTGCAGAACATGGAATCCGTAACTTTGGTCTGGAGCACTGAAGGGGAGACACAGATTTCCTTTTTTAATAAATAATTCATAACAAACAGGAAAATAATATCAAATCAACATTAACATAACAAAAAGATTAAAATAGCAATAAAATGTTTATTCTGTTGGAAGTGTACCTACATGATACCATACACAACCCAACTGAGGAAGAGAGCTGTAAAATTGGATTGTACTAGCTCTAATGATTTATAAACATGTAACCTTCACTTTAGTGGTTTTTGTCTTTCTTCTAGATTTCCAATTCTCTTTAAAACCAGTTTTCAGAAAAAAAAAAAAAAAAAAAAAAAGGCACAAAAATTGTGCCATTTTTCAAAAAAAACCCCCACACTTTCATATCGGACATCCAGTTGCATTTTAACAAAGTGACCTTGGGTCAATAGGACTTAAGGTCCATTCACAAGGAGTAAACATGCGCTCGTTTTGGCAAAATACACGTGTAAAGAAGACATGTGTAAAAATAAGACTCCCATTGACTTCAATGACATTTTACACGTGTATTTTGATGTGTTTTTTTTACACGTCTAAAAAAATGTCATTGAAGTCAATGGGAGGGAGCCTTCACACGGAGTTTATGCTCGCTCATTCTGAACGTAAAAATCGTTCAGAGTGAGCGGTGTAAAAAACAGATCCCATTGACTTCAATGGGTGCCAGCATACTCGCTCTACCCATTGAAAACAATAGGAGGCTTTTTTACTTAACGCTTTCAATGTAATACACACTAAAACGCTATCCATTGATTTCAATATGTAGCGCGCGTATGCCGGCACCCATTGAAGTCAATGGGATCTGTTTTTTACGCTGCTCACTCTGAACGATTTTTACGTTCAGAATGAGCGAGTGTAAACTTCGTGTGAAGGCTCCCAGAGTCTTATTTTTACACATGTATTTTGCCAAAATGAGTGCGCGTTTACAGTGAATGGATCCTTAGTAAAACAGGCCCAGGATGTTAGTCCTATCTACAATTATAATCTCTGGATGAAATGATCAGAACATAGCTTTTCCTTTTAGGCAGTGGTCCCCCTCCCCTGGTACAGTGCTTTCCTCCTCTTTTCCTCAGTTCATGGCTGGTTGTTCATGGTTGGCTTTTTAATCCTATTGTCCACTTTATATTTGTATAGTACATTGTTTTATATTGTTTGTTACAATTCATCTTACAATATGTGCACTTTTTATTACTGGCTTTATATGACAGTAATTGTCATTATGTGTGCTATATTAGCTCTGTTATTCTGTTCACTGTTTTGTTTTGACTACTCCGTGTACTTGCGATTCCATTCAATAAATGCTTTTTTGAAAACTAAAACACTGGGGCTGAATTATTAAGGCTTCCTTCCCACAGCTATACTTTTGATCCACAACTGCAGATCCACAATCCTACTAATATTATAAATGTGAAAGTTTGTGTGTTTGGATGTTTGTTCCTCAATCACGCTAAAACACCTGGACGGATTTGCTTGCAATTTTCCACAAACATAGTTTTCCCTCAGGATTGAGTCACAGGCTTCCTAGCAGGAGACTCACAAAAGCAGGACTCCTAGCCCCAGCTATAGACTCACACACTGCCTGGCATTTCCTGCCTCAACCTGCCTGCACACTCCTTATTGTCACCTCAGGAGTAGCCCTCACTCTACTCACTCACATATACATATAGCTTTCCACTATACATACACAATACAACACATCACATTGTAATTACATGTATCTCCTATCACTGCTATATACAGTACCTGATACATATATACTCCTGTACACAGGCTGTATATACTATATAATTACATGTATTACCTATCACTGCTATATACAGTACCTGATACATATATACCCCTGTACACAGACTGTATATACTATATAATTACATGTATCTCCTATCACTGCTATATACAGTACCTGATACATATATACTCCTGTACACAGGCTGTATATACTATATAATTACATGTATCTCCTATCACTGCTATATACAGTGCCTGATACATATATACTCCTGTACACAGGCTGAATATACTATATATTACATGTATTACCTATCACTGCTATATACAGTGCCTGATACATATATACTCCTGTACACAGGCTGTATATACTATATAATTACATGTGTCTCCTATCACTGCTATATACAGTACCTGATACATATATACTCCTGTACACAGGCTGTATAACACATCACATTGTCTGTATCACAACATACACAATATAACACATCAAATCACATTTGCTAGCCCACTAAACTTTTTAAAGCACTTTTACAGTTTCACACGTCTGTGTCCGCCCAATACTCAACTCACCGCAGACGAAGTCGCGGGTAAAAGCTAGTAGTGGATAAAAGGATGGTCACACATTAATTTTTATGGGTCCATACACAACCATAGTTTTTGCAGCTGTGTATCAAGGTCATAGTGAAGAGATGCAAAATATGGAGCCGGTCCTATACCTGTCTGGATTTGCGGCTCTGTCCATTCGATTCAAGGTATGGGTCAGTGAAAAGCATGGATTACATACAGATACCAATCTGTGTGTCATCTGTGCCATTTATACTGACCTGTACACTGCACAAGGTCATGTGCAGGAGGCCTAAGACTATCACGTCATGCTCAGGTCTTATTACATCTTCAAGATGGCAAGAGATGTCCCAGAATATTTAAAGGGCTTCGCCTCTTAATAGATATGGCACTTGGGAGGTCACATGCAGCAGAATGGAAATTTATGCCAGCCAGGGCAGGTGTAGAATTCGGCTACAACTCACAAAGGTGTTCTTGCATAATTTATAGTAAACCTGTCAGACCGATGTGTCCGCTCCATATCCCCCTTGATTCCCAACCATTTATGGGGTACAAATGGCAAAATGTCGCAATTTTTGTGTAAAACCCCAGTATACAAGGCATGATAAATCAGCCCCATTGTAAACCACCTTAAAATCAAGAACAAACAGTGTGAACGCTGTGAAATTCTGCTGCAAGCTGTTTCCACAAAAATAACCTGCAACAGAGTAGTTTTTGCTGCGGCAGCTCACTTGGAGGCTTCTCTTTGTGTCTACTGCAGTTTTCAACCTTGTAGTGCAAAGGTAGAAATGAGTGATTCTAAACCCACAGTTTAGTTGCAGCTTGTGGATGAGATCTGTTTAAAGTCAGGGCCACATGGCAACTTTGGCCACAACTCCTGTCTGCCCTGTGACTGGTTTACTCATGTCAATGAATGGAATTGCATTTTGGCATCAAGAGTGATGCGAATTTTAGTCACAAAAAGGCAAACATTTTTTAGCTGTAGTTCACTATGTGTGGCCCCAGACTAATGTCGGAGCCCCAAGGACCAGAAACGTCGTGATTCACCCGTGGCGGAGACGGCTCAGGAAAAATCGCGGTGTTATACAATAACGCAAAGTGGATGGGATTCATGCAAATCCCATGCCCACTTTGCATTAAAATACGCAGCGCGTACACACTGTGATTTCCAAAACTGGCACGATTTATAATGGTAACAGAAAGTCCGCGGAGGAAACCTCCATGAATTTTCTGTTCAAAGCACTGCGAAAAGAACCGCAATGCATTCCTGCTGCGGTTGTTCCTGCAGCGTTTTAGAGCAGCGTTTCCGCCCCGTGGGGCCTTAGCCTAAAGAGGATTTCCCATGAATATAACCATATTTAAATTTGTAGACAAGTATAAGTAAAATATGGAATTATTAAAAATGTTTTTGCTTGCTCTCAATTAAAAAGCAAAACATCTACCATTAAATTGCACTTACAATCTTATGGCTTTTTTACCCTTTTGATTCAATGTCTGATGCACACAGACCTTCGCCATGGATCCCTATGCTTTGTAGTTTTTATGTAGCTCCATCAACCTTGTCCATATACACTCACCGGCCACTTTATTAGGTACACCTGTCCAACTGCTCGTTAACACTTAATTTCTAATCAGCCAATCACATGGTGGCAACTCAGTGCATTTAGGCATGTAGACATGGTCAAGACAATCTCCTGCAGTTCAAACCGAGCATCAGTATGGGGAAGAAAGGTGATTTGAGTGCCTTTGAACGTGGCATGGTTGTTGGTGCCAGAAGGGCTGGTCTGAGTATTTCAGAAACTGCTGATCTACTGGGATTTTCACGCACAACCATCTCTAGGGTTTACAGAGAATGGTCCGAAAAAGAAAAAACATCCAGTGAGCGGCAGTTCTGTGGGCGGAAATGCGTTGTTGATGCCAGAGGTCAGAGGAGAATGGCCAGACTGGTTCGAGCTGATAGAAAGGCAACAGTGACTCAAATAGCCACCCGTTACAACCAAGGTAGCCAGAAGAGCATCTCTGAACGCACAGTACGTCGAACTTTGAGGCAGATGGGCTACAGCAGCAGAAGACCACACCGGGTGCCACTCCTTTCAGCTAAGAACAGGAAACTGAGGCTACAATTTGCACAAGCTCATCGAAATTGGACAATTGAAGATTGGAAAAACGTTGCCTGGTCTGATGAGTCTCGATTTCTGCTGCGACATTCGGATGGTAGGGTCAGAATTTGGCGTCAACAACATGAAAGCATGGATCCATCCTGCCTTGTATCAACGGTTCAGGCTGGTGGTGGTGGTGTCATGGTGTGGGGAATATTTTCTTGGCACTCTTTGGGCCCCTTGGTACCAATTGAGCATCGTTGCAACGCCAAAGCCTACCTGAGTATTGTTGCTGACCATGTCCATCCCTCTATGACCACAATGTACCCAACATCTGATGGCTACTTTCAGCAGGATAATGCGCCATGTCATAAAGCTGGAATCATCTCAGACTGGTTTCTTGAACATGACAATGAGTTCACTGTACTCCAATGGCCTCCACAGTCACCAGATCTCAATCCAATAGAGCATCTTTGGGATGTGGTGGAACGGGAGATTCGCATCATGGATGTGCAGCCGACAAATCTGCAGCAACTGTGTGATGCCATCATGTCAATATGGACCAAAATCTCTGAGGAATGCTTCCAGCACCTTGTTGAATCTATGCCACGAAGAATTGAGGCAGTTCTGAAGGCAAAAGGGGGTCCAACCCGTTACTAGCATGGTGTACCTAATAAAGTGGCCGGTGAGTGTATGTTTATAACAGAAACATAATAAGGGTAACTTAAAGAGGATCTGTCACAAGGTCTGAAAAGTGCATGACATACATCATCGGTTGGTTCTGTCACTGTACTGGAGTATAAGGGTCTTTTCTCTTCTGGTCAGTAGGGGTTCCAATGGTAAGACCCCACTGAACAGAGACTTATTACTTCTTCAGTAAATAACTGATAAAGAGATAACGTTGCAAACTTGGCACAACTCCTTGATAAAACCTAATCACCTTATCTCAACTTAAAGAGGACTTTTCACCTCCTCCAACAAGTCCAGTTGATAGCTACTGCTCCACTGATTCCACTGGAATTTTTTTTCTAGCCACTACCATTCCTGAGTAATCAATGCTGTTCGTTTTAGTGCCTGATATTTGGGCAGTCAGGCAGAAGCAGGCAATGGGTGTGATTTTGAGCTCTTACACTGGCTACCTCCGATTGGAGCTCTGAATCACACCCCCTGCCAGACACCGCCCTTCTGACATTTCAGATCTTAGCACATCAGGCACCAAAAGTAACTGCACTTGTTTCCCAGGAACGGTGGAGGGTAGAGAAAAGGTTCCAGCTGCGCTGGAATCAATGGAGAGGAGCCTATTTACAGATGCTAAGAACTAAATGGTTCCTGAGTTTTCATGAAAATTTGAAATATGTACAGGGTCTTGCTGGGGAGTCTGTTCTATGACTGTATAAGCTTTGATAGGTGGTGTCTTATCAGTTTTTCTGCTCTTAATATCCCCATTATGACTGCCGCACATTTCATATTTGTCTCTGAGGCTGTTGGCTTGTACAATAAAGAGTAGTCTGCCTCCTCTCCTATCCATTTTAACTAGTTGATTTAAATGTAATTCTCCCAGTAGTAACTGTACAATAGCAAACACATAGCTGAGTAAAGCCCAAGTGAGAATAACATAGGAGATCCAGGAACACTGAACTGCAAATACAGGGCAAATATATGCAGGCATGATGTAGCTAAAACAACTCCTGACATAGCGAATAATATCCTATCTGTAATCACATATGCATCCAGAAGTGGATACAAGTTCATGGAATACTTTTGTCACATTGTAAGCTGTGATATGAACAGAATGTACAGTCCAGTGCACATAAAAAGCAGTTTGCAGACAAGTGGGGGGGGGGGGGGGGGCTGTGAGGACAACCTCTTTCTTCTCTACTCACTGTGTGAAGACAGAACAGTATCTCCTCCATCCACTTACTGTAAAGCCATCTTTTTAATGTATGAATGGACAAGTCTTCCCTAGTAACAGGGTGTGAACTGCAAATTAACTAGAAGGGAAGCACCAATTGGCAGAAACTTAAGGAGGGGCCCCACAGGCCGAAAACGCTACAATTTGCCTGCAGCAGAAATGCTGTAGGAAAAATTGTGGCGTTTACAGTACAGGCAAAGTGGATGAGATTCAAGTGAATCCTATGCCCACTTTGCGTTAAAAACTGCCAAGCGGACACGCCATGATTTCCAAACCGGCGCGGTTTTGGAAATCAAAGCATGTCAGTTATGTCTAAGGAAACGCCGGTGGTTTCCCCATAGGTATGTTATATATTATTGTTATTATCTGTGGAGGAAAACTCTGCAAACTTTCTGTTTAAAGTTCTGCGGGAAGAACTGGAATGCGCTGATACCGCAGTTTTTCCCGCAGCGCTTTTTTGCTGCGGGATGTACCATGGAGCCTTAGACTTAGAGAGGTTTTTCAGGCAGAAAGCAGCAACATTTTGGTCCAGAATCACATGCTCTATGAAATGAGACTAATCTGTCTTAAAAGTTAGTGAACTAGTGACCAAGTACCTTTAGGCCACGTTCACATGGGGCAAGAGGGGGCTGATTTTGGTGCAGAATCCACGTCATAATGTTGGTCTACGTAGACCGCTAGCGTTCTTGTTGCCGCTAGGAGAAAAAGAAGCAAGCTGCCCTTTCTTCAGGCGGATTCCGCGGCTGAATGAGCTGCGGTGTCCGCCTTGCGACAGTACCCTCCGGACTAGGCCCATTCATTTGGGCCTAATCCAGAGCAGAAAGCCGTGACAGGATGAAATGCACTGCACCAGCATACCATCGCGGCAGCCGCGACGGAATATGACACGTGGAATCCCCGTGTGAACTAGCCCTTAGTCATTTTGTTTACGCAAGACTATTTGATTCTTGGCAAGAAGATTACCTGCACAGCTATTTACTATACCTGATGTCTATCATACATGAAGGAGGTGGGGAGGGGGGGGGGGGGCACAAAATGAATACAAAAATAGAAAAAAAAACAGAGAATCAAAGAAGGCAATAGAAAATACTCAACAGAGTGGAATGAGTAGGGAAAACCTTTTTATGTAAAAGGTGTGGAAATGAAACATTATTACTGTTGGTAATGAGAACAGGTATAATACATTGATGGGGTTAACCATGTACATTCCAAGGTATATGATCATGCACAACCTACTCTGTCTGTATACTTTGGTTTTACGCTGCAGGGGAAGAATAGGCAGAAGCTTCTCTTACAAAGCACATTTTTGTCCTTATTAGGAAGTATAAGCCCTTTTGATTAATATGACAAGAGTTGGATGAGAGAGACTCAATACAGGCTTGGATATTGTCTTTATTAAGCAGACAGTATAGTGACTTTTCACTAAATATATTTTCATGGTAATAAAAAAAAAAGGAATCTTTCTAAAAACAATGTGCAGGAGGAATGGATTACATTTTCCAGGCCACTTTACCACACACACCCAATTAAACTCCATCTAAATGAAAAAAAAAAAAAAAAGTCTACACAGCTGTAGTTCACCTACAGAGATAGGGATGAATGCAGCCACAAATGGGCAAAGTAGGTATGGATGACCCTAGTAATAAGCAGTCTATACTGTACAAAACACTGGTAGTGTGCAACGTGTATAGTAGTACCGGTGTATACCCAAGACCATGCTTCATATGGATGATGGGCCATGAAAACTGCATGTTCTTTTTTTTTTTCGGTCAATCATCTTCATAAGGGTTAGTTCACATCTGCGTTTGGTAATCTGTTCGGGGAGTCCGCATGGAGACTGCCCCGAACGGAATACCAAACGCACTGGCAAGCGGTGTGCAATGAAAGTACACGGATCCCATAAACTATAATGGGGTCCCTGTACTTTCCGAACAGTGTCTGCAGGGAACATGCGGACAGAAAAGTAGATTGTGATCTACTTTCATGTCCACATGATTTGTGCGGGCAGCATGCAAAGCACTGGGACCTAGCAGAAAAAAAATTAGAAGCAGATTACATAGGACTGTATGGTGAGGCATTTTTTGGAGAAGGATTTTGAGGCGGATTCCAAAAAACTCTGTGTGAGCTCAGCCTAAGAGTGGAGTGAGTAGTGTACAGACTTATAGAAAGTCTATAGATAAGGGATTACAATTGTTTAATACAACAAACATGTCAGGAGATCTGACAGATCCTCCCCATTGTAGTTCTTTTTACCATATTACTAAGACCACAGAAAAAAGCATTTGATTTCGAGCTCCATTATTGTGTGGACCTTGCTTCAGGCCATTCTCTGTGTGAGCTTGGTAAAACCCATTATAACTAGCGTCCGGCACAGATGCACATATTAAACCTTCCTCATCCTTTCCACAGGAAACTTCTGCTGTCTCCAGAAAATTCTGGCCTACACAACCTGTATGTGTTTTTCACATAAACCAGTGCTTCATTCCAAAATGTGTGCTGAACTAAAAGCAGAATTCTGATTCTTAAACCAGCAACAGTCCCTATGGGTGTTTTAACACTTTCATAGCTGGAAAGCTCTGCCGCTTATTGCTGGCATGCCATGGCTTATCTAGATGGACCTCCTCTTAGATTAAAAATGTCTCTAACAACCCCTAAGCTAATGTTTCCAATTAACAGAATGAAACGGATATGTTCCGCTAATACTCCCACTGTGGGAATTGCCTGACTCCTTACAGGAAAACACTGATGAAAAATTATGTCTCTATGCTTTAACCCATTAGTGCTCAAAAACAAAGTTGATAGTGATTATCTTTTGCCTGTATGCTTAATCCACTACAGTATACTTTATGTGTGGAAGCTTCTTTACTCTAGACTCCTGCTTTACAGTATAGCTGTTCCCCAAGTGATTTACCTTCGCATCACCCCTGTATACCTCATTTACTACTCTTTATGGATGTCCGGAACTATAAAACTTTTTATTGAATAGGCTTTCCTCTTACAACCCCTATCCCACTTTCAACCCAAACCCCTTTCCTTGATAAACATAGTACTCTCATGTCAAATATAGTGTTTAGTGTCCATGTATGGCAAAGAGATTAAACCTACCTAATCCAATCGGCAACACAATCCACAGTTCATGTGATACATTGTATAGCTGCCATATCACACACCACCCAGCTACCTCCAATGGGGATCAATTATAAAGTTACAGCCCAGTCTACATCTAATTAACTCCTTCAGGCCCAAAGAGTTTCTCCACAAGTTATCAAACTGACTAATATCCCTACATTTTAAAGAAATTATTTTTTCCATGCCTAGAAACCACCTGACTTTATCTAGAAATTCTTTGTGAGTGTTCAGGCCTTGTATAGAGTCTGGCTACAGCTTACATCTTACCATGTGCACAGAATGGCAAGTCATTGACGCCACTTATGATACACAGGATGAGAGAATATCGACAGCATAGATCCTGTTAACAGTGGTAACCACAAAATTCCATACGGAGCAAATCAGCTAATTTGGCACAAGAGGAAATCCCTGCACGCCTATAGCACAGAGAAATGTAAGTGTTCTATATTAACAATGTACCAAGCACCCTCCCGCATCACATGGGGCAACAGCTTTACTCCCATTTATTTCCCCACCTCAAAGCCCTTCAAGAAATACAAGCAGGGTAACCATGAAGTATCCCAAGGGGATAATGTCCTGGAGGTTTTACACCCACCATCACAATTTGTGAATCAGGAAGAGGGTAGGGGCATTTTAAGGAGCTGTCTGCAATTTGTGGGCCTCTAAGGCTTCATATAATCTAGCAGTTCCCACACCGTACTAAAGGTGCTGCCTCTTGGATCTCCCACCCTTTCACCCCCAGCCTCTTATATGCTACAATTCTTCAGCTAAGAAATACACCTATGCATTAAAGACTGCCAAGCGACCTTCCTTTTTTCCTCTCTGGAGCAGCTACAATCTAATACATGTATACTGTCCTCTCCATAGCAATTCTCTGAACATGAATTTCATTTTATGAAAGAACCAAAGGGGAATTCATACAGGTGAGTTATGTAGCAAATACAGCAACTGAGGCATCTAAATCATTGTAATGAGATTTTCCCTGCCCAAATCAGAAATGCAAAGTCTAGACCAGGCTCATCACTGGTTCTAAGAGTGACAGGAAGGGAACTATAGGTATCTGCCAAAAATAGTGGACTTCAGACATGGGCCATGACTGAAGTCCACTATGATGGGGTTCTGCCATTGATTCAATGGCTGATATGAAAAGCATAGGAGACCGAGAGCAGCCCTGCTGTGTGCTCCTGCCCAACGCAAACAGATCTGGTGGTATCCAACAAGAAAATAACCGTATTACCCGCACTATCCACCAGTAGATTCAGGTACAATCTACGAACTTTACTGGCAGTGCAGTGTTCTGGCATAAAACTGGATTGGACTGCATCTATGATGGGGAAAATTGCTGTAGATAGCCTAAGCCAAGATCTTTACCTGAGAGCTCCGGTATTTCTGAGCTCTTATCTCCTGCTCTACCACTTATCAATTGGTTTAATTGAATTTGGCTGATAAAGGCTGAGATAGGGAGTCGGTACCTCTGTATGTATTACAAACTGACTCAAATCCAGCTCTGCTACATCAGCCTCTACATCAGCTTCATACTGTGGTAATGCATTTACAACCAATCCTTCTTTACTGACTGCAAACATAGAAGATAGCAGAGCAAGTGAAACCCTGCCCACCAATGTGCCGAGAAAACCAGGAAGTGAAGAGAGCACACAGCATTTTATACCTCTTTAAGCTATGGTAAGGGTGGACATATATGAATGTCTGACCACTATACTTTTGGATACTTTCACACGAAAACATATATGGTACCAACAGTATGTTTACAAGCTTGGTAATTTATATAGAATTCTATAGACCATATTGTAACTGTATGCATTGATCTAATATACAGGGAGTGCAGAGTATTATACAGTGGGATTTATGCAAAATCTAACAGAAAAAAAACATTACAGGTTTATTCCAGCATTGCTTCTATAGGTGACCATCTTTGTAATACGGTGCCAATTCCACTGTACTCCAAAGACACAGTCACTACTGAAATGGGTAGGCAGCTTTAAATCGAAACATTGCATGTTTAAATGATTTGTGGTGCGGCAAAGTGCGGCAAAAAAATAACAAGAAGGAATAAATGGTCAGGTGACATATTTCGCAGGTACAGACACAACCGTTCCCAAAATGTGCAAACATCAAATCACATATACAGTACTTATAGCTCTCAGACTTATTAATAGACTCCTGGACTGGATCTTACAATGATTAAAACAGAATATGAGTAAATATGGCAAAAATCAAGCAAATGAGAAATCCATTATTCCTGGAACAAAATAATCTACAAAGCAGACAGCACATTTGTTATTGCAATACGTGGATTTTCCCCAAGGTTTCAATAATCCTTACAAAAGCTGTAGATCACTGGAGCATATTTGCACAAACAGATCATGATCCAAGGGCAGTTTTTATTCAAAGCAAATATTGTGCATTGTCAAGACCACTGTTCAGATCCTGAAGCCAGAGGACAAGCATTGCTTGCTTTTTTCTAGTGAATTCAAATGCTGTCGTCCCTTTAACACCTCTTGAAAGATCTCAGTTCGATTGTTTCCAATCATTCTTAAAGGAAATGTATGGCCAATTTTTTGCTGTTAATAGCGTTCATTGATATGCTTTACAGCGTAGCCACGGGCAGCAATAGTCTGGAGTCAACTCAGTGAGGTCTATAGCAGATTATACTAGGCATGCTCGTTGCAGGTTGGGAAGTAGATAGGTTGTGATATCAACTAATGTCAGTAATGGATGCAGTGATGGGTGTAATCCTATGTCTTGTCTGTGCTGTAAATTAAAGGGATTCTATCATTAGAATCTCTTTTTCTACAAAGACCATGTTGGAATAGCCATTATAAAGGCTATTCTTCTTCTACCTTTATTATTCTGATCCGCACCACCGTTTCTGGAAATTTTGTTTTTTTCTTCCGTATGCAAATGAGTCTTCAGAAACCACATGGGGGTTCCCCTTTGCTCAAAAAGCATAGAGGGCATCCCTTGTGCTCACTGAAGACTGTTCAGCGACACCTCTGTCTTCTTCTCCTGATGCCTCTTCGCTACATCATTGGCCGTGTCATCAGCCGGCAGAGCTGACTGCACATGTCTGTTCAGCCATTGCCCTGGGGCTTCATACACAAACGTCCATTCAAACACAGGAAAATGGCCAAACTGACCCCTCGTTCACATCTGCATTTGGTAGTCCATTTGAGGAGTCCGCATGGGGACCCCCCTGGGGACCCCCCCCCGAACGGAATACCAAACGCATTTGCAAGTGCTGTGCAGTAAAAGCACATGGATCCCCATAGACTATAATGGGGTCCATGTGCTTGAGATCTAACAGTAAGAACACGGACCCCATTATAGTTTATGGGGTCCGTGTGCTTTTACTGCACAACATTGCAAATTAGTTCAGTACTCCATTCGCGGGGGTCCCCATGTGGACTCCCCGAATGGTTTATCAAACGCAGATGTGAACGAGGAGTGACATGTGCAGTCAGCTCTGCTGGCTGATGACACGGCCGATGATGCGGCAGAAGAGGCAGTTGGGAGAAGAAGACAGAAGCGTCGCTGGAGGGTTTTTGGATAGCACAGGGGCCCTGTGCTTTTTGAGCAAAGGTGAACACCCCCTGCTGTCTGAAAACTCATTTGCATACGGAAGAAAAAAGAAAATTCACAAAAAACGGCAACGTGGATCAGAATAATAAAGGTAGGAGAAGAATAGCCTTTATAAAGACTATTCCAATGTGGTCTTTGTAGAAAAAGGGATTCTAATGATAAAATCACTTTAAGTGACTGCTTAATAGAAAAATCCCTTCAGAATCGGAAAGTGTCAGTCTATTATTAGGCTTGGTGAACAGAATGAATAATGAAGAATATAGTACTTGCTTTTTTTTTTTTTTTAAAAAAAAAGTGTATAATGACATGGAAAATGGAATTACGTATCATACATCCTTAAAAATGTTTAACATAAATTGTCAATTAAAAAAAATATACTTTCTAGTGACACATTCTCTTTAAAAGAGTTGTCTGTCTGAATAAGATATTTAGTAAAAATGTCAGAATGGGTTATAAAGACAAACAAACTAAGTAATACTCACTTCGCCTCCCTGCCCCCACTCATGCCCCCAATTTTCTACTGACCGACTCCCTTTAAAGTGATAGTTAATGTCCATGTGATTTTGTTGGCACAAAATTGTACCAGCTAAACTGCATAGCCATGGACTATCAACTTATTGAAACCAATTGCGTGTGTTTGAAGGATAGATGTTATGAAGATAGGGTCAGAACTGGAAAAATCTTCCCAAGCTTTGTGGAGGTGCGGTTCCAGTTCTACGGTAATGGGTGGATCATCGTAGCAGACTATTTTATGACGTTTGGTATGTAGTTTTCCCCATTATTACACAAAAGACAGCACTGTGTAAATGAATAGAACATTCTGAACTTCATCATGCTTTCAAATTGCAATCTGACACAAATAGTTTAGAAAAACTGTTCAATAGATAAAAAGAATGTCTGCAATGCCAGAAAGGAAATATACCTGAATGTAGGGACTTAATAGAAACCAATGAGCAGCTACACTACAGTATAGAAGAAAATACATGTGACTAGAACATCAAATTCTTTTATTCGGGCCATATATACAGTCCTATGAAAAAGTTTGGGCACCCCTATTAATCTTAATCATTTTTAGTTCTAAATATTTTGGTGTTTGCAACAGCCATTTCAGTTTGATATATCTAATAACTGATGGACACAGTAATATTTCAGGATTGAAATGAGGTTTATTGTACTAACAGAAAATGCGCAATATGCATTAAACCAAAATTTGACCGGTGCAAAAGTATGGGCACCCTTATCATTTTATTGATTTGAATACTCCTAACTACTTTTTACTGACTTACTGAAGCACAAAATTGGTTTTGTAACCTCAGTGAGCTTTGAACTTCATAGCCAGATGTATCCAATCATAAGAAAAGGTATTTAAGGTGGCCAATTGCAAGTTGTTCTACTATTTGAATCTCCTCTGAAGAGTGGCATCATGGGCTACTCAAAACAACTCTCAAATGATCTGAAAACAAAGATTGTTCAACATAGTTGTTCAGCGGAAGGATACAAAAAGCTGTCTCAGAGATTTAACCTGTCAGTTTCCACTGTGAGGAACATAGTAAGGAAATGGAAGACCACAGGGACAGTTCTTGTTAAGCCCAGAAGTGGCAGGCCAAGAAAAATATCAGAAAGGCAGAGAAGAAGAATGGTGAGAACAGTCAAGGACAATCCACAGACCACCTCCAAAGAGCTGCAGCATCATCTTGCTGCAGATGGTGTCACTGTGCATCAGTCAACTATACAGCGCACTTTGCACAAATAGAAGCTGTATGGGAGAGTGATGAGAAAGAAGCCGTTTCTGCACGTACGCCACAAATAGAGTTGCCTGAGGTATGAAAAAGCACATTTGGACAAGGCAGCTTCATTTTGGAAACAAAAATTGAGTTGTTTGGTTATAAAAAAAAGGCGTTATGCATGGCGTCCAAAAAGAAACAGCATTCCAAGAAAAACACATGCTACCCACTGTAAAATTTGGTGGAGGTTCCATCATGCTTTGGGGCTGTGTGGCCAATGCCGGCATCGGGAATCTTGTTAAAGTTGAGGGTCGCATGGATTCCACTCAGTATCAGCAGATTCTTGAGAATAATGTTCAAGAATCAGTGACGAAGTTGAAGTTACTCCGGGGATGGATATTTCAGCAAGACAATGATCCAAAACACCGCTCCAAATCCTCAGGCATTCATGCAGAGGAACAATTACAATGTTCTGGAATGGCCATCCCAGTCCCCAGACCTGAATATCATTGAACATCTGTGGGATGATTTGAAGCGGGCTGTCCATGCTCGGCGACCATCTAACTTAACTGAACTTGAATTGTTTGTCCAAAATACCTTTATCCAGGATCCAGGAACTGATTAAAAGCTACAGGAAGCGACTAGAGGCTGTTATCTTTGCAAAAGGAGGATGTACTAAATATTAATGTCACTTTTCTGTTGAGGTGCCCATACTTTTGCACCGGTCAAATTTTGGTTTAATGCATATTGCGCATTTTCTGTTAGTACAATAAACCTCATTTCAATCCTGAAATATTACTGTGTCCATCAGTTATTAGATATATCAAACTGAAATGGCTGTTGCAAATACCAAAATATTTAGAACTAAAAATGATTAAGATTAATAGGGGTGCCCAAACTTTTTCATAGGACTGTAATACACAAAGCAACATTCTGGCTGAAGTCAAAGTTTTAGTCAGGTCTAGATGGGTGGAGAATGGACCATTTGGATGGACTGTTGCATCCATATGTATCACTGAGATTCTTGTGCTTGTCTCAGTTATCCATATTAAACTGCCAGCGACCCCAAGTTACCATAAGGTACTTCCTTCCTCCTTGAGCCGCATCTTCCCAATCACACTGCCGAGGCTTCAGTAACCAACCATTTTGCAGTACCCTGCTGCTAACTGAGGTCTGCTGCTGTGAGGGCACATAGCCATGCTTGACAGAACTAAAAGGGTCGCAGTTCAAGGCAAGAGACAGGCAGCAGATTACTCACAAGACGTGTCAGCATGATGTGGCAAAGTGGGCCCTCACAATTGCAGTGTTGTAGTGAGGATACAGGTCTTCTGGAATAAGTCCACTGTGAGATGGTTACTTTTGTAGATCAGAACACTTTATTACCCCCCCCCCCATGGACTATTAAACCCCCCTAAGCCCCCCCCCCACCTGTCTACCCCATACCCCCCAACACCCCAATGCCCCAAACAAGAACGAGGAGACCCTAAAGACACTCAAACCCCCAACCCACGAACCCCGTACCCATTCCCCTCCACCACCCCCAACTTTCTTTTTGCTTTGGCAACACCAAATGTTTTATTCTTTGGTAATGCTAATAAAGCTTATTTGTATCTTGTATCCATGATTCCATCATGGCTCCCTGTCTAACAACTCCTCCCCCTAGGCTCAGCGCCTCCTCCATTACTACCTCACTGTTGCTAGGCAGACAAAGAAGAATAAGTAAGGAGAACAGAACATACTTGTAACAACATCACAACAATGAATTTTACTAGTGGGCCCTTGGCACCCCAGACTTATATTTGATGGGGGGACAGGAGTTTATCTCACAATAAAAATCTATTAATGGGCTGGGCAAGGTTGTAGCCTCTGAATGTAAATAAAATGTTTATAGTCACTGAAAAGAAGCAGAGATCTTGAATAAAATAAAGAACACAAAGTATATTAGGAAGCTGAATAGCAGCTACAGTGTACATTGCTAGAAGAACACCATGTCACAGAGTACAATATACTGACAAAGTCTTAAACAGGATTTTGGTGATGGACGGACGCTCTTTAAAGCTTACAGATTCTAATACGGGAAATGCCAAACAGCTGGAGAGAAATGGATGAGAATGGTTCTAATACAAAGAGAAGAACATTAGGCCTCTTCCTCTGTTCTAGAAGTGAGCTGTTATGATAAGACTTCCTGGTAGACTTATCTGTGGGCAGCATCCATTATCAGGGAGAGATGCATGATGTGAGACCTTAGATGAGAAGAGGACAGAATAAGTCAGATTCCTATCACACAAGTAACTGTTACTTTCCACTGGAAGCCGCGCTGTTCTATTGATTCGGCCAATGTCAAACCAGCATATAACACAATTAACAGCATCCGTTTAGGGAATTCACATGACTGTCACAATACTCTTTGCTCAAGGAAGTGCTCTGCTTACAACCACAGATTCTTAACTGTGCATTCCCATGCAAGATTAACCCTGCCACTGCTGCACTATCAAACACGGTTTGTGCCCCTTTGCCCCCAGCACCAAAGCAGAGAAGCAAATGTCTCCTATACGTGGAAGGCTGCTTATATAAACAGCTTGTATACACAGTAGACAAAATACAAGTGCCAGGCTTGGCTGTGTTTATAAAACTGGAATGACTAGTTCCTGGAAATTGTGAACACTTCCATGTCCTCCGATGAACGAAAAACTCTCAGATTTTTTCATTTAACATAACTGTTCAGGTCCAGATGAAAATGTTTCACATGCCTTGGGCCAGAAGGGATTCTGTGTTTACTGCACTATTTAGAACCAAACCAAACTCTCATTTTCAGTGTGACCTTCACCTAAAAGCTCTTAGGGATTTTTTGCATTTGTTGTAACAAATGTCTACTTATTACAGATGTAAAATAGTCAATCCAGCCTTTTTTTTTTTTTTTTACATGTAAAACAAAATAACCTATTCCCTTCACAAGTTAGCACTTACCCCATTTTACCCCACTTACCCCTGTGAAACTGTGCAATGCTCCCTTCTCCACAGACTCTGTAAAGTAAGAAAAACAATGGAAGAGAAAGAGGCCACATGGAAGTTATGTCATCCCTCTCTAATATAATGGAATTTTAAAGTAGAACATCAGTAATTTTTTTGTCCCCTCTGTGTGAAAATGACCTGAATAGCTTACTGATTGCTTTATTGTGAAGTTATGTGCTCCCTTCCAAAGCACTAACCTACCCACTGCTCCTCTGATGCACACAGTGACCCAGATTTAGTAGACTAGACACTTGTGTAAATATGGCACATCTTAGCACATCGAGCTTGAGGTAACGTTTTTCTGACTTGCTAGACATGTGGAAAAGCTTCTCTGAAAAGGGGGATGTGGTTTATATGCATAACATGCATAGTTAGATGCCTAGATAGTCTAAATATACACTAGATTTAGCATCCAGCATCAGCCATTGTGATAAATCTGGCGTATTTTACGACTGCCTGTCTATGTTTACAATTTGGAACTATTGATAAGTTTGGACCCCTGTTTCTTGTATGAGCAGGAGGTCTAACCCACAATGTAATTCTTCATCCAATGGGCCAGTCTTGATAGTTTGACCTCCTCTGTGCATGTGAGGAGTTGGGGTGTGGACACATACATTCACAATAACGTGGTCAGTAAGCTATTCAGTAACATTGCAATAAACACACGCTCATTTAAAAAGAAAACTACTACAGGGCTTCTTTAAGGCTGGGACCACAGAGGATGTAATCGCAGCAGGTTAGGAAGTTGAAAAACAGCTACAGTGTACATTGCTAGAGGGAACTCACAGTCACATTAAGTAGTAAATGGAGATCATATGATTCTATAATGATTATGCCAAGGTCAGCCAAAGTCACAGAAAACAGGATTTCAGAACAGGACTTAAATGTCATGTAGAAAGAGAAATGGGTAAGAAGGGTTATACTACAAACAGAAGAACATTAGGCCTCTTCCTCTTATCTAAATGAGCCTTTAATGATGCATAGTAGTCATTTTTTATTTTATTACATTGCCTACTCACAGCCAGATTTTTGAAAATCCTAGTTGTTAGATTTGAGGCCACAATTTGTGGGAAAATAGCATTTTTTATTGCAGATTTTGCTCTTGTTTTTTGAGCCAAGAGAGGCTTCATAAGAAATGGGAAATATGATGAAAGCGCTTATACTTTTATATTACTCCCTTACGCTAGGTTCACACTAGCGTTAGGCTTTCTGTCATTTGGGTCCATAAACGATGCTGCTTTTATGGGAGTTCTCTGCTTTCTCTATATACAGTCCTATGAAAAAGTTTGGGCACCCCTATTAATCTTAATCATTTTTAGTTCTAAATATTTTGGTGTTTGCAACAGCCATTTCAGTTTGATATATCTAATAACTGATGGACACAGTAATATTTCAGGATTGAAATGAGGTTTATTGTACTAACAGAAAATGCGCAATATGCATTAAACCAAAATTTGACCGGTGCAAAAGTATGGGCACCCTTATCATTTTATTGATTTGAATACTCCTAACTACTTTTTACTGACTTACTGAAGCACAAAATTGGTTTTGTAACCTCAGTGAGCTTTGAACTTCATAGCCAGATGTATCCAATCATAAGAAAAGGTATTTAAGGTGGCCAATTGCAAGTTGTTCTACTATTTGAATCTCCTCTGAAGAGTGGCATCATGGGCTACTCAAAACAACTCTCAAATGATCTGAAAACAAAGATTGTTCAACATAGTTGTTCAGCGGAAGGATACAAAAAGCTGTCTCAGAGATTTAACCTGTCAGTTTCCACTGTGAGGAACATAGTAAGGAAATGGAAGACCACAGGGACAGTTCTTGTTAAGCCCAGAAGTGGCAGGCCAAGAAAAATATCAGAAAGGCAGAGAAGAAGAATGGTGAGAACAGTCAAGGACAATCCACAGACCACCTCCAAAGAGCTGCAGCATCATCTTGCTGCAGATGGTGTCACTGTGCATCGGTCAACTATACAGCGCACTTTGCACAAATAGAAGCTGTATGGGAGAGTGATGAGAAAGAAGCCGTTTCTGCACGTACGCCACAAATAGAGTTGCCTGAGGTATGAAAAAGCACATTTGGACAAGGCAGCTTCATTTTGGAAACAAAAATTGAGTTGTTTGGTTATAAAAAAAGGCGTTATGCATGGCGTCCAAAAAGAAACAGCATTCCAAGAAAAACACATGCTACCCACTGTAAAATTTGGTGGAGGTTCCATCATGCTTTGGGGCTGTGTGGCCAATGCCGACATCGGGAATCTTGTTAAAGTTGAGGGTCGCATGGATTCCACTCAGTATCAGCAGATTCTTGAGAATAATGTTCAAGAATCAGTGACGAAGTTGAAGTTACGCCGGGGATGGATATTTCAGCAAGACAATGATCCAAAACACCGCTCCAAATCCTCAGGCATTCATGCAGAGGAACAATTACAATGTTCTGGAATGGCCATCCCAGTCCCCAGACCTGAATATCATTGAACATCTGTGGGATGATTTGAAGCGGGCTGTCCATGCTCGGCGACCATCTAACTTAACTGAACTTGAATTGTTTGTCCAAAATACCTTTATCCAGGATCCAGGAACTGATTAAAAGCTACAGGAAGCGACTAGAGGCTGTTATCTTTGCAAAAGGAGGATGTACTAAATATTAATGTCACTTTTCTGTTGAGGTGCCCATACTTTTGCACCGGTCAAATTTTGGTTTAATGCATATTGCACATTTTCTGTTAGTACAATAAACCTCATTTCAATCCTGAAATATTACTGTGTCCATCAGTTATTAGATATATCAAACTGAAATGGCTGTTGCAAATACCAAAATATTTAGAACTAAAAATGATTAAGATTAATAGGGGTGCCCAAACTTTTTCATAGGACTGTATCCCTGGCTTCCAAACTGTGGATCACAACCCCACTATAGGTCATGTAGAAAACTCTGGGGACCGCAAGTCATTCGCTGATTCAGAGTTCCCCTACTCAGTGTCTTGGGTCAGATATTTAGAAGCGCAATGATCACTTCCTTCAGTACTAATGAATACACTTACATCAGACCCTAGAACAGAGATGAAGCATGGAGCAGAGCAATGAGTATTGAATAGTGTCCTGTTGGTTTTCATAAGTGAATGAGAGAGGGACTTGTCACTCCATTCACTCTTACATAACTTCCGAAAATAGTGGAGCAAGCAGCCACTGCTTTTTTCAGGAGTCTAGTACAAATTAACGGAGCTACTTGTGAATTGGTCCTCCTTCATTCATTTGCGGCTGTGGATGAAGCCCCATTCTCAATGTAGATACAGATGGGGGACCCACATCTTTAAGGCATTTATGGGATATTCTTTAAAGAAGACTTTACAGCACCTTCAACAACTCCATCCTTTACACCCGTTAATAGGGGCTGCTCTACATATCCACTGGCTAATACGGTACAAAGATATATCTTTCCTTATACAGAATCTGATGCAATTTTCTCAAGTCCCCACTGCTCCTAAGCAATCAGTGTCATTATTTTCAGTGCTAGATACCTCATTTTGCTTTTTACTGTTAAGTGGGCAGTGCTGTGAATCACTACACCTTGACTGCTCCTCCCTGAAACCGCCGACTTGACAGTGACCTAATTGGCATATTGACACCAAAACTAATGGAGAGGAATGGAGAGGTTATAGATAAAAATTCTACTAGTGCCGATATTAGTGCCTATTAAAGGGCACAAAGAACTGGAGTTGGTGAACACTTTGGAAGGAGCTCTAAGTCCTTTAAACCCCTTTAAATAAACAGTTAATATAGTCATTATAATTGATAGCGCTTTTAATAATATGTGTTTTCATTTGGACTTTTTTAAGCATGCAAGCTTTTTTACATGCCTAAAATATCATTATCTATATATTACACTTTAAGCTGTCTCATGGACATTATAGTCCATCAAACTGTCCAATTATAGTAAAATTCTCTGTCCATATGAACCAAACAGATGGTTTAGAATAACCTTTTCTAAAGGATTAGCCCTGTCCATGAGAGCAGATTACTTTGATATAGAACTCATTATTCATTATATATACAGAATATCCTGCGTATTGCATCTGCTCTTAATCTTATACATCTTATCCATGGCCCCATAAGCCCCAAAAGTAATGATATAAGTGAACAGACCAGACCATAAATTGAATTGGTCACCCTATCTGATTTAAAAGATTAAAACTGGGCTGCGCAATGACTTTGGTACTTATATAAGTAAATGTGGCAGTGTTGTGGCCTGCGAGTTGCTGTGGCCACAACTTGAGGGCTATCAGAATTATAACAGGTTTAGATTCCTGACAACTGTCATGTCACAGTTACGGTAACGTCTAGGTGACAATCACATTGTCTGTGCAGCCTTAGCTAAGAGTGATGTTAATAGCAGGAATGTACAAAGCGTCTTCCAAATAAGAATGTTTGTGATGCTTATGTTCATATACTTGTCTCAGTAATGATCATCTTCAGAACATTATTGTTTTGCATGTACAGACTTTGCCAAATGCCAAAAATAGCTGATAATTATTGTTGTCAAAATGGTCAGCTCATGTACATACCATATTAAGAGTAGGGAAGTCACAATGGAAAAAATGCAGTATGTTATGTAGACAAAAAAAAAAGCAAGTTTCTTCTATGGGTACATTATAATAAAATAATAACATGAAATAACAAGCACCCCATCACCCACCATAAAAACACATTATTAAAAGCAGTTTTCCATTATTTTTGTACATTAGTCTATGCTTGTCAGCAAAATCTATATATTGAATATGAAGTTTTTAGTATACATTTTGATCAAGATGCATAAGTCTACTAGTCACTTCATGGCAACCTCTGTATAGTGGGTTCCTACGCTACTGGCTGCAGCACCACATGGAGACCACCAACACCACTGCAGCACCGCACCCACAGAGAGAGCGGATGCCGCTCATGTGCCAGACTGCTGTGAAAAATGGACATTTATCATGGGCATTTTGGACCTAGGTTGTTTGACTGTCGCCTTAGAAAGTGCCTAAAATGCTTAGAAAATGAAGTTTAAAGCATGTACATCAGTTTTATGCACAAATTATGCCAGAATTCTGCCGAATGGTCATCAGGCTTTCTGCCCCATTGGGTATACACTGGGAGACTTTTTCAGGATATAAACTGACAGTATATCATGTACATAATATTTGTAAATCCAGTTGTTTTGGTATCCATAACTTTTGTTTTTCTGCCTTACAAAAAACATTACAAGACTTGTCATCCAAAATGTTCTGTAATAAGTAAACCACAAGTGAACTGTACAGTGTGTATGCAAACCAGTTTTTACCCCTTAGTCTGGGTTCACACGGGTTTTTTTGGACTGGAATTGGACACAGAGACCGCCTCAGATTCTGGTCCAAAAAGCAGCATTCCGCTCCAGATTAGGCCCAAATGAATAGACCTATTCAGGAGGAAGGTGTCGCGAGACAAATCCGCCTGAAGAAAGAGCATGTCACTCAGGCTCTCATTGACTTCAATGGAAGGCGGTTTTTTGAGCAGGATTCCGATGTGGAGTCCGCGTCAAAATCTGACCCAAAAAAACCCCCGTGTGAACCCAGCCTAATAATTACATTAATTACAATAATTACATATTACACCTTAATATAAGGTCACAATATTTAAAAGAAATGTATATAACCAATAAATGATTGTTCGTGTTCCTAATAGATCATGAAACAACCGTGTTATAGTTACTTAATCATCATCTTTAAAGGTTCACATGAAACAATGTATCATAATAGTATAAATATTGACAATAAAATATGTCATAAGGCAATAAGCCTTTCAATGAGATATAGACAGACTGACGATAGTGTGGTATTCTACCATGAAGGCGCACTATGAGTAATGGCTGTAGTACTGCACACAGGATTTCATGTAATCTATGATTAAACACTGCCATTTCTTATCAGGAATGTTAGAGCTGTCTCCAGATTCTTTTTCCTTCCTGCCACTGAATTAGTAAGAGCTTAGACATGGGAATGAAGATGAGCAACAACCACCCACTCAGGAAACTTCAATCTCAGTTTGACTAAAAAGAAAAAAAAAAATTGACATAGATGTGATGTAGTGTAAGCCATCTCTATGTTGTAAGAGGTTCCTGTCGTGTGAAAGGTCCTCTTTCTTGGAAGACAATGTTGGGCTATGACTATACAGTTCACCTTTTACCTAATTTAAAGCAGCTTTGGGTTTCAGTTTTGAAAATGTAAAAATTCAAAAACTAATTTTGCAGAAATAATCAGCAGAAAAATTGATTAAGACCGGGGCGTATTACATTACCTGCAAAGTGCATGGGATTCTGCCTAATTCCATCCACACACTGCAGGAAAAAAATCTGCAGCGGAAATGTAATTTCAAAAATGCCTGTGTTTTTGGAAATGCAGCATGTGAATTATACCACCCAAAGGGAGTGACTATTGAATAGAAGGAATCATTACCTTGTCTATGTCACAACAGTGCCACAACCCACCTATGAGAACTCATAAAAGGCCTGACAAATTCATACCTGTGATGTTAGTAAGTCATGGAGCAATACACAACGACCCAAATGATATCAAACATAGTACTAACATAGATGCTCACCACTGCGACCTCCACTCAGAGCTCCGACACATGTTTCCCACACCCTGTTTCCTTTGGTAGCCCCCTGAGGAAGCAGGATTTGCAAAAAACATGTGTCGGGGTTCTGAGTGGAGGTCGCAGTGGTGAGCATCTATGTTAGTTCTGCTTGGGGACCCACTGCATGGAAATCTATCCGCATAAAAAGCAGTTACCGAAGGGATCCTTCAGACCCCATAGACTGTAATGGGGTCCATGTGATTCCTGCACCAAAAATGAGGAGGGAAAAGTGCTGCTTGCAGGACATTTCTCTCCGTATATTTCATATGGATAGGGGAAAAGAATGGCCCAAATGCAGATGTGAATCGGGCCTCACCCATACTACTTTCCTGGAGAGGCGGTGTGGCGAGGTCGTGCCACCAGAAAACTTGTGCAAATGATGCTGGAAATCTAGATTTCACTTGAGACGCACAGCCTTGCAGAGAGCCTCATTCTGCGGTGATGGGCATTTCGTAATAAATGAGACATACCCTCCACCAACACAGGGAATATGAAGATTGACACTGGAGTTGTTATTTTTTTCTGGTGGAAATGGGTGTTCTCTTCATGAGAATGATCCACTATTACATTGTGCTACCTTTATATATCATATTTTTAATCACAGTTCACTTTTAGAAGTACATTAAAACATTAAAAATATAAAAATTAATTTAGTTATAGCACATTTGCCACACATAAGTGCATTCCAGCTTCATTGACAAAACTAATCTCTGGCTTTATGTTCATCTTATTCTGAACGTGCAATGAGGCAACATCCAGTCAGGCCAAATCCAACCGACTAGTCCCATGATCTCTGCAGATGAATGACAGGGTGCGGATAACAGATAAATCATGATATTCTACATTCTTTCACACAATACAGAAGTAACTCAATAAATCTTTGTAAAGATATATATACTGTATCTACTGTATATATGTTTGAGTAATGACTGGTAAAATGTAAGTAAAGGTGCCTAGCCATATTTTTACCAGCTAATACTACTCTCCAGCATCCTTTCTTAACCCTTCTGCTGTTCATTTGTAAACTCCAGAATGTTTGGTTAAGGAGGATGTCACCCCAAATGTTACTGCAAAGCCTCAAGTCCTTCAATTTTACTGCAGACTGTTTAACCCCTTCATGCTCCATGATGTATGCATCTGTTATGTCAAGGAGCACCAACAAACAGATTGAAGGTAAGTATGACACCTAATATATCAATTATCAAAAAATACACGTAGTATGACTAGTATTCCAAATCTACTAAAATATGTTTTATTAATTTATATCACAAACACATTAAAAGAGAAGACATATGAGGAAAAATTTATATGTACAAGGAACCTGGGACAAGTGAAATGCCAAGATGAAACAGAGTCCCTATAGGTGCTATTACATACCATGAAAAAACAGTATATTAAAGATAAAAGTGGTGTAATAAGGCAGCCAGAAAATAACATACACCACTATAAATAAGTAGCACAAATAGCTACTGCAAAATGATTTCACAACATGGAACATGTATCAGGTGAGGATGCAGTCATCCTTACTACAATAAGCCGTATAAAATAGTGCTATATTACAACTTACCCATGTTGGACATGTAAAGCAAGCCTACCAGGGACAGGCACCCACTACCCAGTGCCCAACTTAGCGTTTCGGCACGCAGCCTTCGTCAGGAGGTGACTGCATCCTCACCTGATACATGTTCCATGTTGTGAAATCATTTTGCATGTATATGTACATTTTTCCTCATATGTCCTCTCTTTTAATGTGTTTGTGATATAAATTAATAAAATATATTTTTGTAGATTTGAAATACTAGTCATACTACGTGTAATATATGAGGTGTCATACTTACCTTCAATCTGTTTGTTGGTGTTCCCCTTATGGTAAGGACACATATCTTTCTAGGGCTTCATATATTCTATAGGGGATTCATGAATTTTATTGTATAACCTCGGTTGTCCTTTTATGTGCATTGTTCTTTGATTATCTTACATGCCAAGGAGCAGTTTGTGCTCCATGATGGATATATACATCATAGACATTGTGTGGGTACTGCCCCTGTGTGATCAGCACTTAGCAGATGTTACATATAACCAGGCTCATGGTGCATCTGCCCTCATCAAGTCAATGGAAACACAATGGGGGGAATTCATGAATCCCTCTACACCAGTTTTAAGGCATAGAGGGATGATATTATGGGGCACATTTGGTAGAAAGCCCTTTCCTGCACCACAGGCCCTGATCTGCATTTGCCGCATTGTGCAAATGTGAATGGACTGTGGTGGGCCAGGCTGGGGACGCTTCACGACATATTTATTATAACTCCAGACAATTTTCTGGCATGAGGTACAATGGAAATCTTCGCCATCTCCTAGCTACCATAAATTTCCATTCTAACACAGGGATGTCTGACTGATTTATGAAGAAGCCACAACCCATGATACATGCAGCTGCTGAAATCTTCTTGGATGTACTGGTACATCTTTGCTGAACAAGACAACCACCTTACAGACGTAAAAACCCAGAAGTGGTTAATATGTACTTCCAGTTATAAAGAACTTTTCAGAAATGAATAGTACATGTGAATATAAAAACACTTTGTAATATATCTTATTTAAGAAATATGTTTCCTCCTCAATTTACCAAGCTCAGTTACTTTTTAAATATTAGCCCATGGAGAAGAAAGGGGGAGGAGGAGGCTGCTGGAAAACACACTAAGATAACGGCTGCTGCTCACTCTGCTAATCTGCCAGTCAGGTAGCTCTTTAATACTTCTTGCTATAGATAAGAGGCTACCAGTGCTAAGAGAATCAAACAATAAGTCATCAGCCTCCTTCTCCCCCCTCCATAGAGTTCTGTGTATGAGATGGCTACAGCTAACAGAGATAAGGAAGAGGAAAGCTGCCTAGAAAGTGGTGAACAAAATACATTTCTCTTCTAAGATTTATTACAAATTTTTTTTATATATATTCGAATGCACTATCCATGTCTACAAACTTGTTTATAACTGGAGATATACTTTAAGAATGCGTCGAAGGGAGAATATTCTTCCATACTACTGCATATAATGGCAGATTTTTTTCTCTGCATTGAATTCTGTGTGATAACCTCTACATGCCTCTGAATGAATTTAAACATGGATGGAGGTAATCTACGGCTGGCATCACAGACCTTGTTATGGTTCCATGTCATGGCTGTGCACGCCTATGTACATTTTCAACACAAAACAGTATTAGCAAACCCCCAACATAGGAATAGTAAATGGATTTCTAATTCTGTTATTATTTTAATGCAACTTCTGTATGGAAAATATATTTTATAAATGAGGTAGAGAAAACATCTGATCTGAGTTTTATATAAAGGGATACATTTTGGCACAGGAATATTACATTCTGCCAAGTACAAATGAGCCGTCATATGACATGTCCCCTGTTTCTGCTGTCATAGGTCCTGACTAATGTGCATGCTTGGGAGAAGCAGAAAGCATTTCAACACATATTTCTTAGATCGGCAAACTTGAGTAATTTGGAAAAAAAAAAATATTAATAGAAAAATTAAAACAAGAGAGACAAGATTGTATAACAGAGAGAGTGAAGCTCTACATTTATTGTGACGTTTCAAATGTGAATTGAAGGGGTGTCTTTCACTCACTCTCATATGTTTGTTTCACCACAGACAGCCATTTTAATATGAGAATGTCAGATAGTACAGTTTTTGGATAGAGTCACGATTATATGATCAGTGGGGGTTGACAGCCAGCCCTACATATGCATCAGCTCTATGGGACTGCTTCAGATGTTGTACAATACACAGCATACCCTATCTGATTGCTAGGTGCAAGCACTACACCTTAGCTCCTCCCCATTTCATGTAACCTGATCCCTCTGTGACCTGGCAGTCTGTCATACTCTCTCAAGAAGGATTTAAAGGGGTTGTCCCATGAAAAGCATCCTATCTATACTGCTAGTTTATGTGGATTTAAGACTTTTCCTAAATACATTGCTTTATCAAAACTGCTTTGTTTGGCCGTTATCTTAGTTTATTCACTTCATTGTTATCACAGCGTTTCTATGGCCACTGGGCTTATCTTCTCATTTCCCAAGTGACATAGCTGCCTGCTGTCAGGGGGGGAGGGAGGGGCTGACAAGCAACAGAGCTCCTCAGATAGGGGAGGGGGGAAGTGAGAGCTCCGGGATTACTATGCTGTCTATCTTCAGCTTTTCCACTTATCAGCTGGTTTAATTGAATTTGGCTGCTAAGGGCTGAGATAAGGAGTCCGGTACCTCTGTATGTAATGCAAGCTGACTCAAATCCAGCTCTGCTACATCAGTTATAAGATATATTCACTTGCTATCCCTATATATGAAAATTATGACGAAATGCTATGGACCATTTACTACTCACACCGCTGATAGATATACTGTATGGCAAATAGGAATGTAATGATACCATTCACATGTCAGTGTAGGTACATATTAAAATGGAGCTTTGAAACCGATCATAACAGATCCTTCATATCCATAATAGATCCTAAGGAAATGGAATCCATAACTTCAGCGGTAACAGAACCTTAATGCTCAGCTATATCCGTAAACTTTGTACACTGTCGAGTGAGTTTACTA
The DNA here is from genome assembly GCF_031893055.1 of Leptodactylus fuscus. Classification (NCBI taxonomy): domain Eukaryota; kingdom Metazoa; phylum Chordata; class Amphibia; order Anura; family Leptodactylidae; genus Leptodactylus; species Leptodactylus fuscus. The sequence continues at coordinate 91,708,849 of NC_134265.1, read as the reverse complement.
ACATTAAACAGTTTTGTATATTGTATGTAGTGCATTGAATGTGGCTTAAAAATCAGGTCTGTAAGTCCAAGTGAAAATACCAAGCCTTTATTAAACATAATATTAGCATCAAAGCATTTCTTTTTATCTGTCTCATGAGGAATACATTCCAAGAAAGCTTTTGGTTCCCATTAGTAAACCAAAGCCTGATCTTGTTCTAGCTCTGAATCCTCATCACATTTCCACCACGAGAGTTTCTTTTCCAATTTGCAGTACTGAAGGCACAACAATATTATTATTGTGAGCTGGCAGATGGAGCTGTTACTGCGTTCTGAAATATCTGAAGACATCTTAGGGTAAGTTCACAAGGGGTATTTTGGGTCGGAGCCTGAGGCGGAGGCCGCCTTAGGTTCCGATCCAAAAACCGGGTAGCCACGACTGAAAGTCAGTGCACTGCATCTGCATCCAGCCGCGCACTCTGCTCCGGATTAGGCCCAATGAATGGGCCTAGTCCGGAGGAGGGAATTTCGTCAGGCCGAATTGCGAGGCGACTCGGCCTGAAGAATGGGAGCTGTTTCTTCAGTGATTTCAATGGGAGTCGTCTTTTTGGTCAGGGTTTTGAGGCGGTTATGGCCTCAAAACCCTGACCAAAAAACTCTTTGTGAACTTACCCTTAGAGTGTACCAGAAGCATAGCAGCAGTGGTCAACCCCTTGTAAGCAGTAACCACAAGTGCTTGTGTGTCATTATTCTAAGACAGTGACTGACAGAGAGCAATTTAGTAAACTGGCATGGAGTATGGAGTGGTGGCGCTGGCGTGGCAGGGGTTTGAACTTTTGAGGACTGGTTCTTTTATTGTATTATACTGCCTGCTTTTCCCCAGGGCTGTGGAGTTAGTGACCAAACCACACAAATAGCTGATAACCATGGTCAGTCAGGAATAGTAAAGATACTCTAATACATCAAAAATCTAGTGATTGAATTCCTATGAGCATAAATATGAAGCAAAGTATGTATCTAATTAATTATACAATATTAAACATTGTATAATATAACCACTTGCCGACACTTCCCATACTATTACAGCAAATGTCAGCATTTTAAACATGGCGCCTAAGTGTCTGTTGCATTACATAGAGACCCAGTGGTCATGCTCACGAGTCTGAATGTGGCGAGGCAGTGGACCACCGGCGGCACATGGGTTCCACCATCTTGAATGGGATCACCATGACAGCCAGGAGTCTATTGGAGCTCCTATGGTCTCCCTTTCTTTTGTATTACAGGCTGCCTAAGTTATTAGTATCAGAATATAGTGACCCCAAGAAATTTATTTTTCAAAGTTTTGGATTTTTTTAGATGTTAGCACAACAAAAACTATATAACCCGTAGAATATATGTAACATGTAATTTTGATTGCACAGTGAATGGCATAAAAAATAAAACCTATTAGAAAATGGTACAAATGAAGTTTTATCTAAATCCCTCCTACTTCAGAATTTTTTTTTCAGTTTCCCTGAACATCATGCAAAATATTAAATGGTACCAGTATGAAGTACAACCTGTCCTGCAAAATAAAGTAATCCTTCATAAAGCTCTGGGAATGGGAAAATAAAGTTATGGGTTTTACAAGGCAGTGAGTAAAAAATGAACATTGGCTGTAGGAAGAAAGGATTATGCAGCTCCACTCCTGGGAGATGCTTAGCAGCAGCATGCAAGGTGCATGGAGTAAACAGGTTGAATGAAAAAATCAATTTAAAATGAGAACAGAATATATATATATATATATATATATATATATATATATATATATATATATATATATATAATATTTATTTTTTTATACTTTTTTTTTAACATTCTTTTGATGTCCAACTAAGGGACTTCAATAGGTGATCTTTTAATCACTGGTTCTTGTAGTATACACTGTAATACATTTGCTTACTGCCTCCCATTTGCGCAGGATCAACCAGGTACGTAGCACAGTCAGACCTTGGGTCACTGATCAGAACCTGGGCTGCCATTAAGAATATCAGCACCCTCTAAACACGCCATGGGGGGACCTAATGGGGTCAGTATGCATCCAAAACATCTTAGATGCTGCGGTCATGTTGAAGCTCAACCCTGACCATGTGCGCTAGAAAAGGATGTTAGCTATACATTACAGCTAACCTCCGCTCCAGAAGCCGCCCACCACGCAGCCGTACCACCGCTGTTTAAGTACGGTGGTTTGTGTTAACACCTTGGTGGATGTGCTATACTATTACTGCAGATGTTGCTAAGGAGTTAAAATTAAAAGAGGATCTTAAAGGGAGAAAACCTATATATGACAGATACAACTTCTCTTTTTTCATCCTACTCTTGCTATTTGGCTTTAAAAACTTTATCTAAAAACTTGAATTTGTACACACACCCTAAGAAATTAGACTATTGGGACTGGTTGCTATGGGCAATGTCTGTATAGCGCTGCGGAATATGATGGCACTATATACAGTATACCGTATATACTCGAGTATAAGCCGACCTGAATATAAGCTGAGACCCCTAATTTTACCACAAAAAAAACTGAGAAAACTTATTGACTCGAGTATAAGCCGAGGGGGGGAAATCCACCATTGCACATAAAAAGTCTGGTCATGTGTATTGCAGCTTAGTAACTCCATGTGCTTCATAGTAATAGCAGGTAACCCCATCATGTCCCTCACATTAACCCTCTGTGTGCATCACATAAGAGTTACTGATATGTGGGACATATGGAGGTAATAATTAGGTATCTTCATAATTAAGGTCCTTCATTAGTACCCTCATGTGTCTCACATATTAGTAACCCTTATATGGGGCACACAGGGGTTAATATAAGGGACATGATGGGGTTAACTGTTATTAATGTGAGGGACATGGAGTTACTGAAACTAAATGAATAACCCCAAATGCCTGACAGTAATAGGCAGAGTAACTACAGGAAGGTCCCTGTGTGTCACTACTGTAGCTTCCTCTCCTCCATACAACAGACATCTTCCATAAGACACAATGAATCCTGGCCACATCTGCAGGGTAGATGCTAAATCCTAGTGTGCTAAAGGTCCTCTGATGACGTCATGACCATGTGATCGGACTCTAGTGTGGGCGGATTTACTAGGATTTAGACTCAACCTTATCTGCAGATGTTAGGGGTAGTTCACACGTAAATAATGTGTGGCTTATTTTGGCACCAGAAAAAAAGCTTCCTAATTAGGAAGCTTTTTTTTTTGGACCTTGCTAAGCTTTTTTGGAGCTTTTTTTTTGTAAAAACAGCTTTAAAAAAAAAAGCCAGGCTGTTTTCCCCTCCTGTAAAGTGAATGGGCTGAAAAAAATGCGTCACGCTTTTTTCCGCGTGTTTTTTTGCCAAAAAAAAGCATGCGGAAAAAAACGTGCGGTTTTCGCCTCCCATTCACTTCTATTGCTTTCTTCAGGCGGAAAACACCTGAAGAAACGTCATGTCGCTTCTTTTTCTCTGCTAGTAGAAAAAAAAAAAAGCTAGCAGTCTACATAGACTAACATTGTATGGAGGAGGATAATGACGTGGATTCTGCTGTCAAAATCCTCCTCCATGTCCCCGTGTGAACTAGCCTTTACATACCAGTGGCTACAGGACCTTTGATGACATCACAGTCACGTGGCCTCATGATAAGCCAATCACAGAGCAGTAGCACTAAAGGACCTCCCCCTTCCAGGTCCTTCCAGTTTTCTGTGCTCCGTGGACCCTGACTCGTGTATAAGCCGAGGAGAGCTTTTTTAGCATGAAAAATGTGCTGGAAAAGTCGGCTTATACTCGAGTATATACGGTAAGTAAGCATAATATATAAAGAAATAAATAGGCAACAGAGCCGGTTTTTATGTTAGAGCTAGCAGTGTTTAGCAGTCCTTTGTAATAAGGGAGACTGACAGTATTTCATGGTTTGGGCAGTATTAAACTGCTGACAGTCTCCCTTTCATAATAGCAATGAATGTAGAGATTTGTTTCTACTTTGATATAGATAAAGCTTGTCTTTGTTGATCTGTGTGCTAAAAGCATTATCAGCAATTAGAAAACAAGGTCTACATTTTTCCCCTGTAAACATGGGCTGTGCCTGGCATTGTGTTTATCCATATTGACTTGTAGAAGGTTCTACATTCACCAGATATAACACATGCACAAGGTTATTCCTACAAGGTCATTTTTCCTTTATGTGTACTGTAAGTTGTGTATCACTGATGTATTTTCTGTAGCTCGCGGCTACACATAGCATTACACATCTAGGGCCATCGCACGGCTGTTTTCAAACCTATGAAAGTCTATGGGTGAAATCACATGTCTGTTTTTTTCATGAAAATGGTTTGTGAACACGACATGTCCTAGATTTGTCCATCTTGACATTGTAAGAAATGGACATTTGAATAAACCCTCAGACTTTATTATTTTTTAAAACGAAATAGATGTCATATGCCTATTTTTTATTTTTGTGCGAATAAGACCAAAAACAGACCAGTATGTCTGTTTCTCTTGGACATTTGGCAAATTAATAAGGCCTAATGCTTTGTGGTCCAGAATTTGTTTGACATATAAGGCTAAGTTCATATCTGCGCTGGCTCTCCATTGTTCAGGTCTGGCATATGACATGAATGATAGTGAGCCAGACCGCTAAAACAGTGGTAACCCACAGACCCTGGTGGACCCTACAGACTATAATTTTTAGACTGAAACTGGTAGAGAGAAAAGTCATCTTTGCAGGACTTTTCTTTCTGCTGATGTTTGGCAGTTTCTGCAGTGGAAACTCTGGCGTAAATGTGAATTTAGCCCAAGCGGTATTATGCCAATGCTACTATGTCATTGGAAACAATAGAACTGGAATAGGGGCTTTCGGTCCCTATTATACCTATACAGCAGTGTTTCCCAAACTTTGCTACGGGGAGCACCAAGTGCTCCTTGAACTATTTACAGGTGCTCCGTGATATGGTGATAATAAAGGGTTAACAATAAAAAAAAAAAAAAAAAGGTAAATGCGAAGGGTTTCAAAATTAAAACACTGGTTCACATGCACTCCGAATATACTACTGGCACGGCACTATGGTCTGTTTGGCGAATATATGAGGCCGGCGGATTAACGCTTCATGGTCAGACGACACTTCCAAACTGGTCTCAGACCGCCCTTTCTGGTCTCGTATATTCGCCGAACAAACTATACCTAAAGACAGAAGTGCTTTAGTCATCTTTCACGCTCATATTGTGTGGTCACTTGATCCTTGCTGTGTCAGTTTAGTTTGTGCAGTATTTTCAGCTATTCACCACGTGTTATTTGAAAAACATTGGTTGAAGACTGGATCCTTCAGACAAGCAGTCAATACCACTGACACAGACCCTCCAGTAGGAGCAGCGGCTTCAACATCCAACAGGCATGTTCAAATATTATGGTAAAAAGTAAAAATATGGATGTTGTGATTTTCCAGAACCAGATTTGGGTGATACGACTTTTCACTTGCAGTGTTGAAGAGATTACTACTGCTGAAATAATTCGACAGGCTGAAGAGTTTGTGGAAGAGTTAGGGCGGGTTCACACCTGCGCCCGGTCTCCGCTTTAGTCAATCCTGCTGGGTTTCAGTCTTCTGCCCCGAGACACTTGACAGGTAATGGAAACCCGGTAGTGAGCGCCCGTGAGCGTTTTGTACCTGTCTGCGGTGAAACCGTTTTTTTTTAACTGGGCACAAAGTCGGACATGCAGGACTTTGTGTCCAGTTAAAAAAAAACAAAAAAACGGTTTTACCATGGACAGGTACAAAACGCTCACGGGTGCTCACTTTTCAAACCCATTCACTTGAATGGCTTTGAAAACTGACTGCGTTTCCGTCCCCTGTCCAGTTTCTTGGGGCAAAAGACAGAAACCTGCCGGGTTGGCTAAAGTGCACTCGGGCGCAGAAGTGAACCCGCCCTTAGTGACACCAAATGCGGCAGAGGTGTTCATCAAACGAAAATGTAATATCTAATATCAATTTGTTAGGAATCGTTATCTTTGGCACCTATGTGGGTTTTAGGTAAAATATGTTAAGTGCTCCCTATAGAATTTCTGTCTTGAATAGTATTCATCCACTCAAAAAGTTTGGGAAACGCTGCTATACAGAAAGTGCCAGTGTTTCCGTAGGTATAATTGACATGCTGCAGTTTATAAAGATGCCACAGTTTGTGAAATCGCAAAATGTCCGCTGCTGATTTTTTTTCTGCAATGTGAGGACGGACTTAGCCAGAATGCCATCCATTTTGCAAGTACTGCTGTGTTTTTTTGCCGCCACTGCAAATTCGCAATGTGGTGCCCTGGCCTGAAAGTGGAGAGAAAACATAAATGAAAATAATGAAGATAACGTGTAAGTGTCAACTTTTATGTAATGAGAAACTATCTGGAGCACTATCTTCATGATGAAATGGTATCTTTTAGATCTAGGGACTCAAACATCTGTCATCTGTGGCCTATGGGGCACTAGAACCTCCAAAACATTATTAAGACATCAGAGAATAGGCCAACACTCCATAATGAGGTCACGCTGGAGCACATTGTATCGGAAATAAGGCATCTCTTTCCTGCGCTGATTTATTTATTTATTTTTTAAGCATTGGGAGACTAGACAGCTTATTACTGAGAGAGGGGAGAGAGCAGACTGTATATTGGGACACAGAGACTATGTATGTCTATGGGGGCACTACATTTCTATTTGGGCAACAGGCTGTAAAAAACTTTCATTTTCCAACAGGACTTGGCACCTGTCCACACTGCCAAAAGTACAAAAGACCTGGTTTAATTACCTCAGTATCACTGTACTTGATTGGCCAGCAAACTCATCTAACCTTAACCCCATTGAGAATATATAGAGTATTGTCAAGAGGAAGATGAGAGACCCCAGACCCAATAATGCAGACAAGCTGAAGGCTGCTATCATATAACCTGGGCTTCCATGACACCTCTGCAGTGCCACAGGTTGATCCCTCTATGACACGTTGCTGCATTGATGTAGTCATTCATGCAAAAGGACCCCGACTAAGTACTGAGGGCATTTACTGGACAGACATTTAATTTGGCCAATGTTTCTGTGTTTAATTGTTTTACAGTTGGTTTTATATAATATTCTAATTTTCTGAGATAATGACTTTTGGGTTTTCCTTGGCTGTAACCATAAACATCATCATTAACAGAAAAAAACACTTGAAAAAGTTCACTCTGTTTGTAATTAGAGATGATCGAGTAGGTATTCGATAGAATACTACGGTATTCAAAATATTCATACTTGATTGAATACTACTAGCTATTCGCAGTAAATATTCGATTCAGAACCAGCGTTGATTTGCCGGATGCTATACAGCATATAGTATTACAGTATTGCCGAATGCTATACAGTGTATAGCATTCGGCAAATCAACGCTGCTTCTGCAGCAGGCTTGTCCTTGCTAGTCGGGAGAGCTGGCAGCTTGCTGTTACGAGGGAGCTTACTTTTTCTCATAGGAATGAAGTGACCAGCGTTGATTAGCCATAGACTATAATGGGGTCCGTGCGCTTTAACTGCACAGCACTCCTCCTAAACACTCTCCTCCTGCTATTTGTGGACTTGGTGACTCTCCTTTAGTCGAATAGTGGTTTCCCCTGAAACAAGCATTTTTTTCAGCCTGCCAGTGTCCAGAGATAACTCTCAGCCTGCGATGTGAAGAAGCAGACATCTGGGATCCCTGGGCAGCCACAGAACGTCGCTGTCTCCTGCTCTCACGATCAGCTGGCCCCGCCCATATACCTGGCCCCGCCCATACACCCGCCCACAGGCCAGCCCGGCCCCGCCCACAGGCCTGCCCCGGTCCCGCCCTAGTAGATCTTTGCCTTGATCAGCTAATAAAGTAGCTCACACGCTGAAAAAGTGTGAGCACCCCTGCCATAGACTATAATGGGATTCGATATTCGATCGAGTAGTCGAATATTGTTCGCTTATCTCAATTTGTAAAGACTCAATATAATATATGGGTTTCACTTTTTCAATTGAATTACTTAAAAATTTTTTTTGATGATATTCTAATTTCTTGAGATGCACTTGTAAGTTTAAACCTAGTGGTACTATTATGGTGATGTACAAATGTTACTGTAGTAGTTCGAATAACTTATTGATTAACAATCATTTGAGTTTAGAGTCTTGACTGAAGCTATAATGGTGTTTTCAGTATTGTCTGGGATCAACCGAAGATGGCAATGGTTTGACTGCATCACTCTCATGTGTCAATGTGATGTTAGTACTGCAGAACAGTACATGAAAAGTGTTAGAATCACATCCTCCATCTTGTATTTTGGCATCCATCTTTTCTCTATCAAAGATAAGTAGTTTTGTCTCAAAAAGGAATTGGTTAGACTAATTAACATGGAGATGCTATGGGCTACATACTAGAGAGATAAGGAAATGGAATGCTAATGAATCCTCATCTATCTGATCGAATTCAGGGCTGCACCTTTGTGTCAATGTAGAGAGTTTTTAAACACAGGATGTCTATAGTCCATTGAATGTTAGATCCTTCGGAGCCTTGAGATACACATATACAGTGACTGTGGGGGGTAGCTTCCTGTTGGAATGTAATAATTAGATGGAGATTACAGTAGGCTTTAGCCAATGGATAAAGGCTACCACTCTACATACAATCCAGGTATGTTATGTTATAAGTCCAACCTGCTTTTGTCTGTATAAATACTACCTCTCTGTAACAATAAAGCAGAATTCATTTTGATACACCACCATCTGTGTCTTAATCAGTTCTCCAGGCCTAAAAGGATGGGTGTAGTCCATCCAGGCCTGTTAATTAATTAATTTGGAACCCTGCAACATACTCTATTATGAGGACCCCTTGATGTCCGTAACAAAAGCATAAAAGCAATGGCAGTGGAACAGCAAGGGATCTAATAGGTAACCACTGCTTTCATTTTTTCTATGGCATTGCCCACCACTGGCCCAATTTTACTGATCCCACAGAAACCCTTTAAGGCTATAGCCCTACGTCGGGAAAATGCAGCGCTTTTGACACTACAGAAATGCCACAGAAAACCGCTGCATTTTATAGTACCTGCAAAGTAATTGAAATTCTGGCTAATTCCATCCACACTTTACAGAAAAAAAATTGCTGCGGAATAGCTGAGTTTTGAAAAATGCGTACGGTTTTTGAAAATTGTAACATGTTAATTACAGTAGTGGAAATGCTGACATTTTTCCTATAGGTTTAATAAAGGAAGAAAATCCACTGAGAAAAATTTGGCAAAAACGCTATGATAAAGAATCCAGAAAAAAACATGATCTGTTTCCGCTGCAGTTTTTTCTGCAGAATTTTTTAGGTGCTTTTCGCTATGTGGGACCTTAGTTTAAGAGAAATTCACATGATCTTAGTTCAGGGACAGTGATTCTAGACTCAAGTTAGGAATCTGCACAAAGTGTGTTTTAGCTCACCAGTTCAAAAGAAGTTTTTTTGTTTCTCAAGGTCACGTGCCACAAGTACAATTTGGGTGTGCTTCACTTATTTTCACATCCTTATTCTGTGCATTCTTCCATAACAAAAACATCTATTTATAAAATCTGTTTTTGTAAAAACCAATTTTTGTAATGACTTAATTATATATTTTCATGGGACAACAATGATATTTTGATACAATGTAGTCAGTGTACAGCTTGTATAGTAGTGTAAATTGGTTGTGCCATCAAAATCACTCAACACAGCCATTAATGTCTGAACTCCTGTCAACAAAAGTAAGTACACCCATAAGTGAAAATGGACACATTGTACCCAATTTGTCATTTTTCTCTCCCCAGTGTCATGTGACTTGTTAGTCTTACAAGGTCTCAGGAGTGAATTCGGAGCAGATATCTTAACCGCTTCCCGACCGGCCCCTGTAGATTAACGTCGGCGCGGCTTGGGCTCTGTGCCGCGCCGACGTTAATTAACGGCCCCTTTTAAAATGAGGATCGGGTCTCCCCAAGGGTCGGGAGGTCCGTGGACCCAGCGCTAATAGCTGCTGGGGTCCACGGAGACATGATCAGGACCTGATAGATTCAGGTCCCGATCATGTAGCGGCCATGTCAGGGAAAGTTTGTTGGAGTAACAAACTTTCCCTGACATGCGATGCCGCCCGCAGGTTAGATGATCCTGCAGGCGGCATCGGAAGCAAGTATTAGCTATATCTTATAGCTAGCACTGTGCCCGATGTACTCCGCTCGGAGCTGGTCTCCGAGTGGAGGTTTTAACCCCTTAGATGCCGGCGGTGAAACATCACCGCCGTATCCAAGGGGCTTAGAAAAAGATAAAGTGCCCCCTGGGCACCCCCCGCGGCGAGATCGGGGGGTGCCCATAAGTATCTTCTGCAGCCTGAGGTCTGACCAGTGACCCCAGGCTGCTAAGAGCCCCCAGTACCTGGTTGATCCTACCAGGTATTGAGGAAGCCAGCCGATACGTCTGTATCGTCTGGCTTCCTCCATAGACTGCAATGCACTGTATTGCAGTCTATAGCATAGAGCCAGCGATCCTCTCTGATCGCTGGTTCTAGTGTCCTTATAGGACAAATAAAAAATGTAAATAAAAAGTTAAAAAACAAATAAATAAAGTGTGTAAAAAAATTTTATATAGTTGTAAAAACCCCAAAATTCCCTTTTCTTATATAAAATTAATGATATAAAAAAACCAAGCAAAATATAAAAAAAAACAATACATATTTGGTATCAACGCGTCCGTCATAACCTGTACAATAAAACTGAAACAATATTTAACCTACACAGTGAATACTGGGAAAAAAAACGCAAAAAACCCGGCAAAAGTAATGTTTTTTCGCCATCTCACCTTACAAAATATGCTATAAAAAGTGATCAAAAAGTCACATGTACCCCAAAACAGTACCAATACAAAGCACAGGTTGTTCCGCAAAAAATAAGCCATAAACCAATTCTGTCAACCGAAAAATGTTACACGTCTCAGAAGTTGGTGATGCAAAAGTAATTGATTTATGTCCCCAAATGGATTTTTTGTTCTGCAAAACTTGTAACACATAAAAAACAATATAAATGAGGTATCGCCGTAATCGTACCGACCCGCAGAATAAAGGTCACATGTTACTTATGCTATACGCCTTGCAGAAAATTTTTTTAAAGGCAAAACACAATACCAGAATTGATAGGGATTTTTTTAATTCACCAAGAAAGAGCTAATAAAAGTTAGTCAATATGTAAAAAACACCCAAAAATGTTATAACAAAATACATCTCATACCGCAAACATCAAGCCCTCATGCGGCCACATCACCAGAAAAATTAAAAAAAAATTATAGCTTGTACAATGTGACAAAAAAAAAACAAACAAAATCACCAAATCATAAGAACACAACTCGAGACAGCAGGAAGGGAATGTATAAGCTGTGTGAGCAAATATTGGGGTACAAACCAGATTTAGAGCTTACGACGGAAAATAAACCAGAATTGCCCCCCAGAGTGAAACCCCCCCCCCCCTCAAACTTAGTAGCTACTGTGGATATAGTAGGGAATTTGGTGTTCCCAATGTAGTCCGCACAGCTTACATATCTACTATTCACCATCCGCTGTGCAATCACGTTTAGAATACTATTGCCTGATACACCCCCTAATAAGTTCTTTGAGGGGTGCAGTTTTTAAAACGGGGTCATTCTCTAAGGGATTCCACTTTACTGGTACTTTAGAGGCTCTACAAACCTGACATGGGCAACCAGATAGCAAACATCTGAATCTGCGATCCAAAAAACAAAATAGCGCTCCTTCCCTTCTGTGCCTGACTGTGCCCAAACAGCCGTTTCTACCCACATATGGCATTAAGTACGTTATCCTGGGTACACCAGTGTCATACATGTGGGCATAAACTGCTGATTGGGTACACAGCAGGGCGCAGAAGGGAAGGAGCGATATGTGCTTTTGGACAGCTGATTTAGATTGTTGGTTTTTGGACACCATGTCACATTTGTAGAGACTCTAAAATGTCCCCTACAAAATGGGGTCACTTGTTGGGGAATTCAAAATTACCGGCACCTCCAGGGCTCTGCAAAAACAACATGGCGTCAGGAAACCTCCAAATCTGTACACCAAAAGCTAAAAAGCGCACTGCTCCTTCCCTTCTGCACCCTGTGGTGTGCCCAAGCAGCAGTGTACACCCACATATATAACTTCTTTCTACCCGGGACAGCCCCTTAATATTTTTAGGAGTGCAGGTCTCTGATAACACAGAGTGGGTGCAACTCATTGGGCACCGAAATGGCAGATTTCTTTCAAAATTTTAATTTTAATTTTGTGTATTAATTTTTGGGAAGCGTTTTTAGGCTCAGAATGATAATACCCCTTGATACATTCCTTGATGGGTGTAGTTTCTAAAATGGGGTCACTTTTGGGGGGTTTCCATTGTATTGATACTTTAGGGGCTCAGCAAATGCGACATGGCACCTGAAAACTATTCCAGCCACATCTGCCCTCCAAAAACCAAATAGCGCTCTTTCCATTCTGAGCCCCGCCATGTTCCCATACAGCAGATTATGGCCACATATGGGGTATTGCCGTGTTCAGGAGAAATTGTATAACAAAATGTGGGGGGCTTTTTCTCCTTTAACCCCTTGTGAAAATGAAAACTTTGGAGATAAAGGGACATTTTAGTAATTTTTAACCTACACATCCCAAGGTTATTAAAATCTGTGAAATGGCTATAGGGTCAAAATGCTCACTATACCCCTCAATGAATACCTTAAGGGGTCTAGTTTATAAAATGGGGTCATTTATGGGGATTGTTTATGGGGATTTATGTCAATTGTTTTTCTAACTCAAATCTTGTTCGAATGTACAATGGGTCTGAAACATTTTGAAGCAAAAATTGTGTCTTGAAACCCAGTTGGTGCTCCCTTCTTTTTGGGCCCTACTGTGCGTCCGTACATAGGATTAAGGCCACAAAGTGTACATTTTTGAACACAGGAGAAATGTGGTCATTTATTTTAGGGTGTTTTTCTTTATTTTCATGTGTTTTGGGGAAAAAGGCTGCCTTTAAAATGACACTTTTGTGTAAAAAAAATATGAAAATTTCTTGTTTGATGCAAATTTTTTCAAAACCTATGGGGTCAAAATACTCACTATAACCCTCAATAAATACCTCAAGGGGTCTAGTTTCCAAAATGGTGTCACAATTTGGAGGTTTCTACTGTTTGGACACCTAGAGGGCTCTGCAAATGGGACATGGTGCTTGATCATGATTCCAGCAAAATCTGGCCTCCAAAACCCAATTTGCGCTCTTTCCGTTCTGAGCGCTGCCATGTGTCCGTATATCAGTATACCAGCACATATGGGATATTGTTGCATTCAATAGAAAGTGTGTAGCAATATGTGGGTTGCAATTTCTCCTTTAACCCCTTTTGAAGATGAAAAATTGGGGGCTAAAGTGACATTATATTAGAATTTATTTTTTTTTTAATTTTCATGTCTCAATGGTAAAAAAATCTGTGAAACACTTGTAGGGTCGAAGTGCTCACTATACCCCTGGATACATTCTTTGGGGGGTCTAGTTTTCAAAATGGTGTCATTTTGAGGGGGTTTCCACTGTTATGGCACTTCAGGGGCTCTGCAAATGTGACATGGTGCCTGAAACAGATTCCAGCTAAATCTGCCCTCCAAAATCCCAATAGCGCTCCTTCTGTTCTGGACCCTACAGTGTGCCCATACATCATTTAGCATTCTCACATGGAATAGTTTCATGCTTGGGGGGAATTGTTTAATAGAATTTAGAATGCGTTTTCTCCTTTAACCCATTGTCAATGTGTAAGTTCTAGGGCTAAATGAATATATTAGTGAAAAAAAACTGAAATTGTAAATTTGACCTCTATTTTGTTTTAATTGACGTGAAATGCTGAAAGGGTTAAGAAACTTCCTAAATGCAGTTATGAATTCTTACAGGAGTGAAGTTTTTAGAATGGGGTGATTTATGGGGGTTTCTATTAGAGAGGCCTTTCAAGACCCCTTCAGAACTGAACTGGTCCCTTGAAAAATATGTGTTGGAAATATTCTTAAAAATTTGGAAAATTACTGCTTGACTTGTAAGCCTTATAACATCTGAATAAAATGAAAGGGCAATTAAAGTTTGATGCCAATATAAAGCAGAGATATGGCAAATTAAATATATGAAGTAATTTGGGTAGTATGACATTCTACATGAAAGGCATGCAATTTCAAAGTTTGAAAATTGCATTTTTTTTCTAAATTTTCACCAAATTTCCTATTTTTTCATAATTAAAGACAAAACATATTGACCAAAATCTACCACTGACAGGAAGTACAAGGTGTTGCGAAAAAACAATCTCAGAATCACCATGATAAGTTAATGCATCTCAAAGTTATTACCACCTAAAGTGACACATGTCAGATTTGAAAAATGAGGCCTGGTCATCTAGGTACTTTTAGGCTTGGTCTTGAAGAGGTTAAATTTGGTTTTGTCACTCTCGCAAACTGGAAGTTCAACATGGCAGCTCATGGCAAAGAACACTCTGAGAATCTGAAAAAAAGAGCTGTTGCTCTATATAAAGATGGTTTAGGCTATAAGAATATTGCCAACATCCTGAAACTGAAGCACAGTGGCCAAGACCTTACAACGCTTTAACAAGACAGATTCTACTCTAAACAAGCCTCGCCATGGTCAACCAAAGAAGTTGGATGCCTGTGCTCAGCGTCATATCTAGAGGTTGTCTTTGCAAGATAGACATATGAGTGTTGCCTGTATTGCTGCAGAGGTTAAAAGGGTGGGGTGTCAGCCTGCCAGGGCTCAGACCATCTTTACAATGCTGCACACTGTATCAAATTGATCTGCATGGCTGTCATCCCAGAAGGAAGCCTCTCCTAAAGATGATGCACAAGAAAGTCTGCAAACAGTTTGATGACGACAAGCAGTCTGAGGACATGGATTAGTGGAACCATGCCCTGTCTGATGAGGCCAAGAGAAACTTATTTAGTTCAGATGGTATCAGTCGTGTATGGCAGCAACCAGGTGAGGAGTACAAAGACAAGTGTGTCTTACCTACAGTCAAGCACGGTGGTGAGAATGTCATGGTTTGGGGCTGGATGAGTGCTGCCAACTGTGGGGAGCTACAGTTCATTGAGCCAACATGTGCTGTGACCTACTGAAGCAGAGAATGATCCTCTCCCTTCAGAAGAAACTGGCAAAATCAACAGGCAAATAGAAAATGCAAAAAAAGCAAGCCAAGGGTCAGAAAAGCAATCAGATTACACACTCAGGAAGCCAAACAGGAAACTAAACAATTAGTCGGCAACCTGAGTCAGGAAGGAGGGGTCTTATAAATGCCTCCTAAGCCACTAATTGGCCAAGCCAGGAACTTCTGAGCTACAGAAGCTTCCCTAGGTTGACACGGTAACCTTAAAGGTGTAGCAGCTGAACTGATACTCCTAACACCTCAAAGACGACCGCTGCATTGCAAATGAAACAGAGGATAAAGGTGCTGAACTGATGAAACATGCCTCTAGGTCTGAACCATATTGAGCAATTGTGGGACATCCTCAAACAGAAGGTGGAGGAGTACAAGGTCTCTAACATCCACCAACATTCCGAAAAAAGAAATAATGATAGGGGGGAGAGGGGGAGTATAATGTGAGCTGTATGTGGGGCTCACAATCTACATTTAAATATAAATAAATAAATAACATCCACCAACACCGTGATGTCATCATGGAAGAGTAAAAGAGGATTCCAGTGGCAACCTGTGATGCTCCAGTGAACTCCACACCCATGAGGATTAAAGCAGTACTGGAAAATAATGGTGGCCACACAAAATATTGACACTTGGGGCACAATTTGTCTGCTTTCACTTTTGAGTATATGTGATTCTAATGACACAACAAATTTACACTCTTATCCAAGCTGTACACTGACTACTTTACATTGTATTTAAGTGTCATTTCTTTAGTGTTGTTCCATAAAAATATATAATGCAATAATTAGAAAAATGTGAGGGGTGTACTGACTTGAGATATTGTAAAAAAAAAAAAAAATCCTGTGTCATCTGCTGTTCCATATCCACCTAAAGTTACATTCCAATCTGCATGTATCTATCTATACATCCTTATGTAACGCTACATTTCATAATAATTCAGTTGGAAATCCAACACCTGTCAGATGGCAACTTTGACACCTTTATGGGACGACTCAGATAATTATATTAACAGTCTACATTACTTTATTTGGGGAATACTTTTACTCAAATGGATAAAAGGTATGCCCTGCTCGGTTGTATCATAAGGTTTGCACCCATAAGGCCCTGTTTACATCTCTTTCGGTGGTATATGTTGGTAGACTTTCGGACAGTGCTGCAATGTATGCTACAGTATGGAAGAGATCACTGCTATACATAGTGGCACACATTTTGCCATCTTGTTCCTAGTCTATCAACTTCCATTTCTACTTCTGAAAGATTACTTGAGGTGACTTTTGTAATTCTATCCCCCAATATATTATTTTGTGGAGACAGAAATGAGGAAGATTAGCTAGTAAATCATGGGATATGCCAAGTATAGGGTGTAGGTCTAAAAGTACCTATATTACCATAAGAATTCAGAGGGAAATTTCTAGTGATTTTGCATAGCTTAGAGGGTTGTCTTCCATAAGTCAATAGCATTGTTGGGATGTTAATACAGTCCTATGAAAAAGTTTGGGCACCCCTATTAATCTTAATCATTTTTAGTTCTAAATATTTTGGTGTTTGCAACAGCCATTTCAGTTTGATATATCTAATAACTGATGGACACAGTAATATTTCAGGATTGAAATGAGGTTTATTGTACTAACAGAAAATGCGCAATATGCATTAAACCAAAATTTGACCAGTGCAAAAGTATGGGCACCTCAACAGAAAAGTGACATTAATATTTAGTACATCCTCCTTTTGCAAAGATAACAGCCTCTAGTTGCTTCCTGTAGCTTTTAATCAGTTCCTGGATCCTGGATGAAGGTATTTTGGACCATTTCTTTCTACAAAACAATTCAAGTTCAGTTAAGTTTGATGGTCGCCGAACATGGACAGCCCGCTCTCAAATGATCTGAAAACAAAGATTGTTCAACATAGTTGTTCAGGGGAAGGATACAAAACGTTGTCTCAGAGATTTAACCTGTCAGTTTCCACTGTGAGGAACATAGTAAGGAAATAGAAGACCACAGGGACAGTTCTTGTTAAGCCCAGAAGTGGCAGGCCAAGAAAAATATCAGAAAGGCAGAGAAGAAGAAGATTGTCAAGGACAATCCACAGACCACCTCCAAAGAGCTGCAGCATCATCTTGCTGCAGATGGTGTCACTGTGCATCGGTCAACTATACAGCGCACTTTGCACAAATAGAAGCTGTATGGGAGAGTGATGAGAAAGAAGCCGTTTCTGCACGTACGCCACAAATAGAGTTGCCTGAGGTATGAAAAAGCACATTTGGACAAGGCAGCTTCATTTTGGAAACAAAAATTGAGTTGTTTGGTTATAAAAAAAAAGGCGTTATGCATGGCGTCCAAAAAGAAACAGCATTCCAAGAAAAACACATGCTACCCACTGTAAAATTTGGTGGAGGTTCCATCATGCTTTGGGGCTGTGTGGCCAATCCCGGCATCGGGAATCTTGTTAAAGTTGAGGGTCGCATGGATTCCACTCAGTATCAGCAGATTCTTGAGAATAATGTTCAAGAATCAGTGACGAAGTTGAAGTTACGCCGGGGATGGATATTTCAGCAAGACAATGATCCAAAACACCGCTCCAAATCCTCAGGCATTCATGCAGAGGAACAATTACAATGTTCTGGAATGGCCATCCCAGTCCCCAGACCTGAATATCATTGAACATCTGTGGGATGATTTGAAGCGGGCTGTCCATGCTCGGCGACCATCTAACTTAACTGAACTTGAATTGTTTGTCCAAAATACCTTTATCCAGGATCCAGGAACTGATTAAAAGCTACAGGAAGCGACTAGAGGCTGTTATCTTTGCAAAAGGAGGATCTACTAAATATTAATGTCACTTTTCTGTTGAGGTGCCCATACTTTTGCACCGGTCAAATTTTGGTTTAATGCATATTGCGCATTTTCTGTTAGTACAATAAACCTCATTTCAATCCTGAAATATTACTGTGTCCATCAGTTATTAGATATATCAAACTGAAATGGCTGTTATAAACACCAAAATATTTAGAACTAAAAATGATTAAGATTAATAGGGGTGCCCAAACTTTTTCATAGGACTGTATGTATGTATTCAATCTAATACTTTATTTTGAATACTGGAATATTTTTAGTATAGCATGTATGTATTTGTTACAGTATTAATAACTATATTAATGCATGACATGTGGCGATGACATTTCTGCATAATGCTTTTTTGTTTTCTTTCTGTAAATATGTTTTAGGCCAGGGCCCCATGTTGCGAAACCCAATATTTTGGCCACTGCAAAAACATTTTACATTGCCTGCAAAGCGGATGGGATTCTGGCTAATCCCATCCACACATTGCAGAAAAAAAATTGCAGCAGAAATGCTGAGATTTTAAAAACGCAAGTATTTTTGTAAATTGTTTCATATCAATTACTTGCTGCCGTTTTCCGTATAGGTATAATAGAGGCAGAAATTCCGCAGAGGAAGCTTCTCTGGATTTTCTGTGAAAGACGTTGAGGAAAAAGCACAATGCATTGCTAGCAGAAAAAGGAACCTATTAAAGTCAATGGGAGGCTTTTTTTTCAGTGCTGAATCTGACGCAGATTCCACACCAAATTCAATGCCATTTTCCTCCATGTGAATGCACCCTAAAGAGGAAACAGCGCTCACGTGAAAGCTAAGTTCTCTTCACACAGCTGATCTGTGGGGTGCTGAGGCCCCATAAAGCGAGCCGCAACAACAACAAAAACCCCACAATTAATTTTTTTTTTAAAAAAAACAAGCATTTTTGAAAATGCAGCTTTTCTGCTGTGGTTTTTTTTTTATTGCAATGTTTGGATGGGATTAGCGAGAAACCCATCCACTTTGCAGGTAATGTAGAACACAGTGTTTTCACATCGTGAGGCCTCGGCCTATAAGGGTCCATTCACATGGAGTAAACGCGCGCTCATTTTGGCAAAATACACGTGTAAAAATAAGACTCCCATTGGCGTCAATGACATTTTTTACACGTGTAAAAAAAAACATTTCAAAATACACATGTAAAATGTCATTGAAGTCAATGGGACTCTTATTTTTACATGTTTATTCTTTACACGTGTATTTTTCCAAAATGAGCGCGTGTTTACTCCGTGTGAATGGACCCTGACAGAAGCAACAGACCCTGGTTTAAAACAGAGGAAAGCGAGACATATAAAGAGAATGATTGTGAAAGAAAGGGTAGCCAAAAGTAATAGAGGTTTACCTATATGAAAAGAGTATGACACTGAGTGGAGAACAGATTGGTCCTACTATATAAAAATATCACAGTATTTCTCATTTTAATAGGCAAGTGTTTTAGTGTGAATATTAGTTCAATTTATTTGAAGACACCTGGTTTCTGAAATGTGGGGAAGAGCCCAAAGGTGAGTTCACACAGAGTTTTTTTGGTCTGGATTTTTATGCAGTATCCAGATGCAAAAAACACCTTCCATTGACTTCAATGGGAGCCATTCACTTCTTTTTTCGTAAAAAAGAAGCGAGCTGCCCTATCTTGCCGTGTATTCCGCAGCTGAAACAGCCACGGGCATCTGCAGCAAACGCTCCCTCTCGACTAGGCCCATTCATTTGGGCCTATTCCAGAGCGGAATACAGCTGGCCACAGGAGGCTTTTTATGGAGCGGATTCCCGCATCAAAATCCGGACTGAAAAACTCTGTGTGAACTCAGCTTTAGAATGCATCTTCATGGAGTCTTTCCCTGCAATTAAAAACACAGCAAAATAACTACAGAAAGAGGACTGTAAGAACCTGCCTATGGGTCGTCTTATTGCACAGTTCAGTTAGCGTCATAGCGCTACATTAAAATAACAGACTTAGTTCTCTTTACACTAAGCTGTAACATAGATGAAGCAGTTTCCAAGATAAGAAATGTGCTACAGCTAAGCGATTAATAAGCTGGCCATGTGGTTGCTGCAATGCAAGTGTTTTTTCCGTGTCATACCCAGAATGGAAAACAATGTGGTTTAAGAATAAATGAGTGTGCACACACATATTCATGTGAAAAAAATCTTATATGAAGCCAGAAAACAATGTCATAAGCAATAGAAAGTAGTAGTCATTCTACCACCTTCGAAGAATGATGATTCAAATCATTAGTAAAACAAAGAGTGTTTTCTCCCACATCACATGCACCTTAAATCTCGGTAGGGAAGATAACAAACATCAACTAATAGTAAAGGGCCTTCATCATCGGTATTTAACTGATAGAAATAATAATCAGAATCTGTTCTAGGGGACAAAATCATTAAAACAAGGACTAAGAATCATTTCTGAATTTGCAGCTAAATCCATATTAAATATATTGATGGCTTATACTTAGGCTAGGTCATCAATATAAGATTGTTGGGTATCTGACACCTGGAACCCCTACTGATCAGCTGTTCTCAGCAGCCACTATCCACAGCTGAAAGTATAGCCTTATTTTTCATGTTACTAAAGCTCAGCAAGGCGGCTACATGGATAACAAAGCTCTGCTTCTGGCTTTTTTTTCCATACAGCTGAGAAGAGCTGAGCGTCAGGGGTCACTTTTATCAGACCCCTTTGTATCTGATATTGATGACCAGAGATGTAACTTGAAGTTCCAGGACCCAATACAAAATATGTAACTTGAGTCCCACTTGTCTGGAGCATTCTATACTGATGTCTTCATATGTTGTAAAAAGGCTCTAGGGCCCAATAGCGGTTGTTACCTCTGCACCCTCTATAGCTACCCCAATGTTGGTGACCTATCCCAGGGATAGGTCAGTAGTATCAGTTACCTGGAAAAACTTTTTAAAACATAAGACACACTTTCAGCTCAGGGATCAGGTTATATTTCGTCTATGGAGAAGGGTAAGAGGAGGAAGAAAGTGCTGGAGGGAGACAAAGGCAGAGACACATAGTGGACATACTGTATTTCAACTGTGATGTCACTGGCCTTTGAAATAGAAACAGCACGCTCCCAAGCGCCACTACAACTTCAAGCAGCTGATATGTGGGGGCCCCAGGTATGGGGCTCACACCGATCAGGTAGTCATTAATATTTAACTCCCAGAAAAACCCCTTTAATATATCTCACGTGCCAAACGGACACCGCAATTGTATTTTCTGGTGCCTATTATGTAATTGGCCCTTCCACTTCTGTTGTCCTTCAGTACTTTTTAAGGTTTTTTTCTGTACATTTTTATTAAATTAGATCACAAATACTTAGGTTGCATTTCATTCTTCCACTGCATAATCTTTGGACTTTCTACCCATTTTTGTATTTCTTGATGTAGTTTGCTTCACAGCAAATGGCCCCATATGATGCAATATCTTCAGGGTGTAGTCTTCTGATGTTCCATATCATACAATGCAATATGTGCAGCTCGACTATGGCTCACTATGCAACTCTATGTATCTTGTGACAAGGGGACAGATTCGATTTATTGTTATTTTACAGGTATAAACGTTAGAGGGACCACACACCAAAGCATCAGAAAGCTCTTGTGACAGATTACACACTGAATGTGACCGGCAGCCCGAATATATAAAAGTACATGAAAGGTGCAGTGGACAAACAATTGGAAATGTTTAGTAAAACCCAATTTCAGTAACACTTCAAGTCTAATAAGCCTTTAATGGCAACACACATTTTACTTTTTTAAAAAGCTTTCCTATGAAAAATATAAAGTAAGTTTAAATCCTTGAGTTTTCCTCTTCTGTCAACTTATAAATATAAACTAAGCAGTATCTGTTCTTAGAAAATCTGGGTGACAGCCAATATGACTGCTGATACTGTTTCTGCCTCAGCAAGTGGTTGTATATCTCAGCTACTGGTATCGTAGCTGTAGGAAAGTTGGGTGACAACCTAAGTAGAAGCAAAAATATGAATAAAATGTCTAGATAGTGAAGCTTATATCGATTTACACATGTTTACACTCTGAAAGTAGTATAATAATAGATGATATAACTGGAATCTGGCATTCGGCATGAATAGACAACTCAGTGATGGATGGTACAGTTGCTTAGGCAATCATATAACACCTAGCGGGTACCATGCATTGCTTATATTCTCATTAGTGGAACCCATGCACATGAATAGTGTCATGGAAAACATGAATCAGCACTCACTCCTTCTAAAGCTTGCTTGGCATTATACTTGATGAAGAAGTCATGAAGCTGCTTGGCAAAGGAAACCCATGTCATGAAGTTCCTGGTGTAGAAGCTACGGCTGGAAGCTACGGGCCTATTCAAGTAATAGGTGCAGAGCTGTAGTTCCCCAGTGTTACCATGACACAATGGCTGGAGCTGCACTTTTGTGCCTATTACTTGAATAACAGCCAAGCTGCTTCTGGCCCCGTCCTCAGCAGTTAGGTTGGGTTAGCCCTCATATTAGCATTTTGATTCCGTCCGGGGGAGTCCACATGGGCCCCCCCCCCCCAAACAGAATACCAAATGCGCTGTGCTGTAAATGCACACGGACTCCATAGGCTATAATGGGGTCCGTGTGTTTACCGCCAGATCACCGCAGTGATTGTGCGGACAAGGAAAGTAGTTCCCAATCTACTTTCCTGTCTGCATGATTCGCGGGCAGCGCGTGGTAAGCACATGGACCCCATTATAGTCTATGGGGTCCGTGTGCTTTGACAGCACAGCACTTGCAATTGTGTTTGTATTCCGTTTGGGGGATCTCCATGCGGACTCTCCCCGGACAGAATACAAAAGCAGATGTGAACCAATCCTTAGGGTTGGTAATCAGATCAGCTGACACCCACCAAATAATGATGGCCTATCCAGTGAATAGGTCGTGAATATAAAAATTGTTGTTGGAGACCCACAAAATAATAATAACATTCTGGCCTAAGCTTACCAGTGCTGTTTAGACAAATGTGCCATCAATGATATTAAGTTCCTTATATTCCAAGAACCCAAAAACAAGAGTTTTTCCAGGAAGTTTCTTGACTACATATAATTAAAGGCATGCTCCACAAGTATACAGTACATGGAGCAGAAGAACTTCAATATTATTTTTTTAATTAGTATTAATAAAATTTTCCATGAGATGTTTATGCAAAGAAAATAAAAGTTAAAAAAAGAATAAAATAGGGAGAATCAGGTTGACATACTTAGTTACATAAAAATGGTAATAAAAAATGTATATTTAAGTATCCTCCTCATCCTACAGGTCCAAATAACAATGTCTTTGTGGGGCAAGTCCAGGCAGACACAATTTCTGCTACATTTACACACAGATATAGTTGTTGTAACTGTAACACACTGAATTTCCCCATAGTGGGACTATTAAAGGATTATCTTATATCCTATTAATATTATAAATGTGAAAGTTTGTGGGTTTGTGAGTTTGGATGTTCGGATGTTTGTTCCTCAATCACGCAAAACCCGCTCGACCGATTTGGCTGAAATTTTCCACAAACATAGTTAATACACCCGATTGCGCAATAGGCTACTTTTCGTCACAATACCGCACAAACGTTTGTGCCAGGACCCCCACAAAACCCAAACTCACACCATCATCTCTGCAATCTCACACACTTTGGACCATAGCAAGCCCCAAAATTCATATTGCCCTCTACAGCCTCGCCCCTAACCCCACACAATCACATATACATATACTTTACCACTTTGCCCCTCACTGTAACGATACTCCAGGAGGTTCTCTTTAACGCCCCGGAGCAGCCATATTTGCCGACCCCCACCGCTCTGACAATCCACGACACCGCCCACCCATGTCAATACCCCTAGGCGGTCTAATAAATGCAAAAAAAAAAAGTTTAAAAAAAGTAAAAAAAAAAATAAAAACAAATAAAAAGGATTAAAAATTCAAATCACCCCCCTTTCCCTAGAACACATATAAAAATAGTTAAAAACTGTGAAACACATACATGTTAGGTATCCCTGTGTCTGAAATCGCCCACTCTACAAAGCTATACAAATATTTTTCCTGTTCGGTAAACGCCGTAGCGGGAAAAATGGTCAAAAGTGCCAAACCGCCGTTTTTTCACTGTTTTGATTCTGATAAAAATTTGAATAAAAAGTGATCAAAGCAATAACATTTCCCGAAAATGATAGAACTACAAAGTACACCCGGTCCCTCAAACAAAGACGCCCTATACATCCCCGTACGCGCACGTATAAAAAAGTTACGGCTGTCGGAATATGGCGACTTTTCAAAAAAAAATTTTTAACACAGTTTTGGATTTTTTTTAAGGGGTCAAAATGTAAATAAAGCCATATAAATTTGGTATCCCCGGCATCATAACGAAACACAGAATACAGGGGACAGGTCATTTTGGTTGCACAGTGAACGCCGTAAAACCAAAGCCCGTAAGAAAGTCGCAGAAATGCATTTTTTCTTCAAATCCACCCCATTCTGAATTTTTTCCCTGCTTCCCAGTACATTATAAAGAATAATTAATGGTGGCATCATGAAGAAAAATTTGTCCCGCAAAAACTAAGACCACATATGGCTCTGGGAGCGGAGAATTAAAAAAGTTATGGGGTTTAGAAGGAGGGGAGTCAAAAACAAAAAACCGAAAATCCAAAAATGCCATCGGCGGGAAAGGGTTAACTTCAAATACCTCTGTCCCAAAGTCACTATGTAAAGTTTCTCACAACACCGTATATATAGCAGCTCAAATACAAAGTAACTGCAACACAAAAGTCTCACGTATTCTCTGAATTATAGCAACAACAAGATACAAAGTTACATTTCATATCCCATACCTTATACACAGTACGAAAACCTTACCCGCGCCTGTATATACCCACTGCTACAATCACCGCAGACGAAGTCGCGGGTACCAGCTAGTTATCTATAAATGATGAGCCCTATCCTCTTCTCTTTCGCAGTGCCATAGAAATGAATGAAGTAGCAGTGGGGGACATAGATACCTGTTACTATATTTAGTGAGGGGTCCCACTGGTTGGACTTTCACTCATCAAATTTTGGGAAACTCAAAGCATGTCAGTAGATCCAAAAAGCTGAAACACCACCACATTGTAGACAAACCCTATAGCCCCTCTTCTAATCTGTAACAGGACAACTAGCGCCTTGTGTATAAGAACCAGAGCTCAGCTTCCATTTCACAAAAATAATTAGTAACAATACACTGCCATAAGTTACAACAGGCAACTACAATTCTAGTAGAATTTTGATGATGCTCTAAATAAAATGTACGTGCTTTATATATAAATCTGAAAATCAGGTTTATTCCTCAGGTTTCCTGTGGTTTAGGACCAGAATAGATATATGTTCCTTTTACAACTATCCTTCATAAGAAAAAAAAAAGATCGGAAAAAAGAAGCTTCAGCTCAGGCTTGTATAGATAATAGAGTCTACGTAAAAGGGATGGTGAAAATGTATCAATGAAGGCAGGAAGAAGCCTATTTTTATCTTCTACAATCAGTTATTATATATAATTACTATAGTTACACAATGGATATTAGGGATAGAGGAACTCAGGACAACTAAACTAGTACTCAACGTTCAGTATTCTGTCAAACCCAAAGATTTGCAATGTTGACACAGAATGGGTTTTGGATAGGCCGTATTCTTGATTTATTATTCTTGGAACTATCTAACATATGATTAGCAGGATTATAGGGTAACTTGGGTGAGTATGAAGCATGTGACTAGGAAGCATGTGTTACCACACCTTCAATTAAAATGCTCCTTGGAATAATTTATGTTTTGTATGAACTTCCATCTATGAAAGCTGTTTTGTTATACTATAAAGGCTATTCCTTAAACATTGCCTTCATCTAATTGGCCTCGGGATAAACATTAATCTCATTTTTCCAGTCACATGATCAAAGAGGCAGCTCCACCTAAAACAAGGTTTTCAGTTACTGAATATTTACTGAAATCTTTCGCTTAAAGGGGCTCTATCATTGGGAAAAGTCATTTTTAACTAAGCACATACTTGCGTAGCCTTTAGAAAGGCTATCCCCACACATACCTT
Organism: Leptodactylus fuscus; assembly: GCF_031893055.1. NCBI lineage: Eukaryota > Metazoa > Chordata > Amphibia > Anura > Leptodactylidae > Leptodactylus > Leptodactylus fuscus. The sequence continues at coordinate 91,682,699 of NC_134265.1, read as the reverse complement.
TTGTATGTAAATTGCTTCAGTAGTTTTTGAATGAGTCCGATTTTATTCCTATGCTAATTAGCCTCCAGCATGCACCCGGAAGTCTCAGCGAGCACTGTCTCTCTCCTGTGTGTATAGCACAAGTTGCTGATGATGATGACTCATCTCCCTGCTCTCACACACAGGAGAGGGTGCTCGCTGAGACTTCCGGAGCTTGCTGTCGGCTAATTAGCATATCAATAAAAACGGGCTCATTCAAAAACTACTGAAGCAATTTACATACAAAAGGTAGGTGTGGAATAGCCTTTCTAAAGGCTATGCAAGTATATACTTAGTTAAAAAATAACTTTTCCCAATGAAAGAGGCCCTTTAAGAAAGTGATATTTTTTTACAACCATAATTCAAAACAAATATTTCTTTCCATATAGTTTGCTATGGTTTTCCACTTTCATTTATTTTGCAGTTAAGGATCAGTAGCAGCCAAAATAGACCAACCCAAATCCCTACTGAGAGCAGAAGGAAGAGTTACTGCCCATCCACATGCATAGTAAACGTATTATTATACATAAATTATTATACATAAATAGTTATGGATTATGAGACAATCACCTTATAATGATATATTCACTGTGCACTGCCCCTGCCTTCTTCTCAATAAAAGGGTTTACATTGGTCTGATGGGGCAATACCTTTTCTTGGAAATGTGAGGACACTTTTTTTTTTTTTTTTTTTTTTTAATTTCTGCATTTTGGGCAGGTGTTTTAGTACGGTACATCAGTTTCTACTGTGTAATGGCAGAGTGATGTGGGGGACCACTTGGCTCAGGGGCATATCAGGTGTATCACCTGTTCACCTACTGGACAGCCCGAGCCTAGATCGGTTGACACTGCTTCTTTTTGGGCTTTTCTGCTTCAAATACAACCACTAACTGAAAGAAACATCCTGCCTTACCTTGAGGCAGAAAAAACACTCCAAGCCCTATTGAAATCAATGGGATAACTCAAAAACGCTTTAACTGCTTAAAAAAAAACCTGAGCTGCTCTTTTAAGCTTTTTTGTCAGCTTGGCAAGAGAAGCATTGTGAGCCCTGCCTAATGTCTGGAACTATGCCACGGATCACTTTATATCTGCAATTTAAAGGGGTTGTCTAGTTTCAGTAAGTGTTGTTACTTTACTGAAACTATATACTTTCTAAATCAATTCCTTATGGTTTTCTAGATCTCTGCTTCTTCATTGTTTTCTTCTAGTAGATAAAAATCAGTCCATGGTCATGTGATGGATGCACTCTGATTACTGTGCTTTGTGCTGTGCTCAGGGCCGCTTTAACCATAGGGCCAATGGTGTACTTGCACCAGGCCCTATGGTAGCGGGGGGCCCTCTTTGTACAGTGGAACAGTCCTACATTTGCTGTCCCACAGTCCAAGGCAGTGGATTTGGGCTACCCCAACTCTCCAACCAGAGGACGCCAATGAGTTGAAGACACTGATGAAGTCCGCTCCCTGTTTCACCACCTAGGCACTGTCTTTGCTCTAGGTGTCTTGGGAGTAGGTGGCGCAATGTAGTGATATCACTAATATCGCACCTGTTACTCCTTAAAGACTCCTCCTGGACCAGAGAGGAGTGAACAGGGGAGCAGGGAAAGGTGAGAATTAAAGAGGACCTTTCACCACCTGGGGTACATGCGGTGTAATACACTGCTAGAAAGCCGACAGTGCGCTGAATTCAGCGCACTATCAGCTTTTACGTTCTGTGGCCCAGTTGAAGAGCTATTGGTGCCGGTGCCGTATCTCTTCACTGCCGGAACGCCCTTCCTCACAGCAGCGTCTATAGCGCTGTACTGTGAGAGGGGGCATTGCTTACCCAGCGATGAAGCTGAGCGGTGAGGAATGTCCCCACCCCGTAGTCATCTATGGACAAGTACTATCAGGAGGGGAGGGAGACGTTCCTCTCCGCTCTCACAGTACAGCGCTATAGATGCTGCTATGAGGAAGGGCATTCCTGACTGACTGTCAGAAATGCTCTTCTGACAGTAAAGGGGTGGGGTGGAGACATAATACCTGGGGGAGGCAACCTGAGGGGGACATGTCAGTGTTTAGGGACATGAAACTGTGGGGGCAACCTGGGGTTAGGATATAATACCGGGGGGGGGGGGGGGGGACGACACTAAAGGGGCAACCCGGGGAGTGGGAGGACATGATATTGCGGGGACAAACTGTGGGGGCATCAGACATGGGGGAAAATTGGGGGGTGGGGTGATACGGTGGGGGCATCCAGAGGAGGGGCATGAATTTATGGGGACAACCTGGAGGGGGTCATGAATCTGTTGAGGGGCAACCTGGAGGGGGACATTATAAAGGGCATATTATATGGGGCCACTAGGGAGCCATTATACTGTGTGAGAGCCACTAAGGGGCATTATACTATGGGGGGGCCATTGAAGGAGTATTATTATTTGTGCAGGTCAGGTATTTCTAGGTGGTAGTGACAGGAGGGCAATATACAGTATGAAATCTTTGCACAGAGCCCACTAATGTGTTAAAATGGCTCTGACTGTGCTGCACATGTGTGTCCATCACAAGACCATGGACTGATTTTTATCCACTAGATGTAAACAATGAAACACAGTAAGCAGAAATCTAGAAAACCATGATGAATTGATATACAAAGTATAAAAAATATAGCATTTATTTTCTACAACTGGAGAACTCCTTTAATAGCCAGTTGCTATCAAACACAGTGTATTTGTCTTTGTCATGTGTAGTATTATAATGTAATCGTTCCGAATTAGACACTGATCACCAGACTCTGGCTTTCCACCTTTTGCAAAAGCGCAACAGCATGTAACTCTGCCCCAGCTACCGCTTTATATGATAGTGAGCAGTGGGTTAATAAAGCAGTCTCTGTGGAGGATCACAGTATTAATATATCTGATTATTATTAATGCAGTAATGTACTTGCATATGAAAATATTAAATTAAACAAAAACTTATAGCCAATAGTATCAAGGGATTTGTGCATAAACTACAATGAAGGAAGTTTGCCTTTGAATTAGTGAAGCGGGCAGATTGGGTGTATGAAATAGATCTTATCTGCTGCTAGAATATAGGCTGGAGCAGAGAACTGCACTGGAAATGACATGTAATGGCTTGGTTAGGCACATAACGTACGTACACACAGACTGTTTCTCAGGAAGGAAGTAGACTTGTGCTTTTCCAACAAAGATAAACAGTCTGACTGTGCCTAACCTTGTACTGTATTAGAACAACAAAGGTTAGAAAGGCCAGTAGGAAATTGGCACCGATAGTCCTTATAATTCACAACCTGTCTCTTGGCTGGTTATAAGATCTACTGTGGAGTACTTCATGTAAAAACGTAACTTTCCCAATTAGACTTCTAGGCCATGTGACCTAAAACAAAATCACAATCTATTTTATGTCAATTAAAATTAATGAACAATTAATCCCCAATATCCCCGTCGCCTTCATACAACTTCCAGGACACATACCGTTTTCTTCTATACCACAACCATCTAGAATAAAACATTACTGCAGTCCTGGTGCACAACTTGGCAGTAAGATGACTGCACAAACTGACTCGATTTTTTTCTACCTTTTGTGCTGTTGCATCACCAGACGTTTTTTACTCGTAAATTTACAGTGGTGCTGGCAGTGACCAAACTAAACTGACCGATTTAGGCAAGATTAGGGCTGCGGCCCCATGTTGCAGATTTTGCTGCGCTTTTTTTTTTTTTTTTTTTTTTTTTGAGCCAAAGCCATGAATGGCTACATAATGAATGGGAGATATATAGGAAACTCTTATACTTCTACCTTCTGCTCAATCCACTCCCGGCTTTGGTTTCCGCAATGTGGGGCCTCAGCTTAAAAGTCCAAAGGCTCAGAGGTTAAAAGATTTCACACTTGAGCCTTTATTGAAACCTATCAACTGGAGAAGAGGGTCCTTACAAAACCTGGTATTGACCAGTTCCTGCTGTCAGTGTTAGATTGTGTCGGATGGTAATTTCCAATTATCAATTTATTCATACAATTCTAAGAAGAGTAACAGAGAAGTGGTATAAACCACAGCTTCAAGAAATGATGTTCTAACATTATATTATAGGGGAAACAAATATTTACTAAAATAGACATATCACAAGAGGTGACAGCTCCTCTATCAATGCAGCAGAAAATCCCGAAAATATGTAACTCAAAAGTGTAAGGCTGTATACAAAAGGCGACACAGAAATGGGGCCAAACGGTGGCTCAGTGATTAGCACTGCAGCCTTGCAGCGCTGGGTTCTGGTGTTCAAATCCCGCCAAGGGCAAAAAAACATCTGCAAGGAGTTTGTATATTCTCCATGTGTTTGCATATCTTGGGGTCTGACCACTTAGATCCCAGATGATCATGGAAATGAGGGTCCCTGAGTCCACCCTGTGAATGGATCGATAAAATATATATGGGACCACTAACTCCATTCTCTTCTATGGGGCTGACAAATAAATTGCAAGGCACTGTCTCACAGTATGCACTACTGCTTCATTCACAAGACCCATTCTTGTGATTTTGGGCTCTCAATGGTTGGACCCCCAGTGATCAGACATGTGGATAGGTAGTAAATCCTTTTTATGCAGTAAACTTTCAATATCTTACATGCTTCTGAAGAAAAAAAAGGCATTTTTATATAGGGACAATAAGGATGGGAGAGGATAGGATAACGCAAACCATAGCCAAAGGCTTCATCCCTAAAAATATTGATGTGTAACATAGACTGTATAGATGATCCCCAGGTAATTACCAAACCACAGAGTGGCTAGTGGGGGCTGGGGGGTGTAAGTGTTGCACACTCACATGCTAAATTCACACTTGTGTTCGGGTTTCCGTTCTTCAGGTCCACTTGGGAACCCAAAAAACGGAAATCCAATCCGCTTAAAAAGCAGTTACCTGCAGTAACCCCCAGACCCCATAGCTTATAATGGAGTCCACCCAATTTCCATCCGCAAGATGTGAGAAAAAGTGCTGCTAGCAGGACTTTTCTCTCCGCATTTTTCAGGAGGAATGGGGAACGAAATCCCCAAACAGAATCCAGGCGCAGGTGTGAACCTAAGCTTCAAAGAAACTAGAAAGCCAAAGATATGTAAGTGCAGCATATATGTATGCCTCAAAAAATAGTTATCTATTTTAAGTTCCTTATACCATGTCCAACAATGGTTCTACAATCGGAAAACTAAATTATATTTCAGTTGAATCATCTCAGTTATAAATACACAACACAACCCATATACTCCTGAGATGTGGCTTTCATTGGATGAAATAGAGCCAGCATGCTTCTATTCATGTTTCTTGGACCTAAAAAAAAAAGCAATGAAAGTAGCGCCGCCCCCGAACTGTACCGTAGGGTCTTTGGTGAAGACCGTCTTTCGTATATATATGTCCTTGTAATGGGAGGATTGCACAAGAACAGTCGCGCTCTTCTGCAGAGACTGGGGGAGTCCCACGTGCGGACAACTGCAGCAATGTCAGAGTTAGTTCATTGGTGTACTGCTCTTCTATTATCACTGCTGGTTTCCTGAATTCTAAGAAGAGTAGACTCTCTCTGCATGTGCTGCTTTACACAGATCTCTTACTGGGATTTCTGATTAAAGCAGACACAATCTACATGCCACATGCCGCAGAATAAAAATATCTTTATTACATTGGTTTTTCTTATTTAGATTTTGTGAAATAGTTGCTATAATGGGAATTAAATGTAGATCAGTACAAACTGAACCACAATAAAATTTACCAAATTCAGGGTTAAGAACATTCTTATGGTGACTATACACATTACATGGCTGCACAAGTCTCTGCCACCATTCCTTATTAAGTTCTTCTGTGAGGGCAACATGAAACTATGGAGGCAACCTGGGGTGAGGACATGATACCAGGGGGGGCATTACACTATAGGGGCAACCTGGGGGCGGGAGAACATGATTCTGTGAGGCAACCTGAGGGAGTCGTGTCAGTGTTGGGGGACATGATACTGTGGGGGCAACCTGGGGTTAGGACATAACACCTAGACACTATGGGGGCGGGTATGATGTGGATTCTGTGTCAAAATCCGGACCAAATAACTAAGTGTGAACTAGCCCTAAAAGTGACAAGTGAGGGAGGAATTGTTGGTCAATTAGACCGAATATCAAATGGTTAAAAATAAATATTTCAGGTATGTATGATACACGCTCATAACATGACATAGGGTATTATTCTCAAGAAGCATAAACTGCTATGATATTGTGCACAGCAGTATTAGGGACCACTGGAAACTGGTAGACATTCAGGGCTAGTTCACATGGGGACAAGGAGGAGGATTTTGACAGCAGATTTCGCCTCAAAATCCGCCTCCATAGAATGGTGGTCTATGTAGAGGACTAGCTTTTTTTTTCTGCTAGTGTTTTTTTCCGCTAGGGGAAAAAAGAAGCGACGTGACTTTTCTTCAGGTGTTTTCCTCCTGAAGAAAGCAATAGAAGTGAAAGGAAACGCGCATTTTTTTCCGCACGGATTTTTGCATAAAAACGCGTGGAACAAAAATGCGGCATGTTTTTTGCGGCCCATTCACTTTACTGGAGGGGAAAACCGTCTGACATTTTTGGAAGCGGTTTTTTAAAAAAAACTGCTCCACAAAAAGTGCGGCAAGGTCCAAAAAACGCTTCCTAATTAGGAAGCGTTTTTTCTCAGGACCAAAATAAGCCACACGGAATTTACGTGTGAACTAGCCCTTATAATGTAAGTGGTGATTAAATGGTCCAACTGTCATCAAAGAGGGAGATTTATAAGGTGATGGTACTCAAATCTATGTATGCTTCACCCCCACAAGAAACTCCCACTACAACGATATTCACTACAAACGGAGTGTGCTGATAAAGACCCCCTTATATGATGCTATATAGGGAATGGAGCGATATTGTTAGTATTTGCCCCACCCTATTCACCACCACGTTATTCACTGAATACTAGTCAAGATAAAGGGTGTATATAGAGTGGATCCTAGCCACAACAGACTGACAAAGGTTCCCCCTGAGCACCCCAAACTCTCAACACTTTTCTAACTTATTCATTAAGGGAACAATGTCCTAGCTAAACACTAATATAATGGACACTTGCGCAATTCCTGGCCCCTTTTGGCCAGTACTTGGATAATAGCCGGATCATACACAGAGAATGGAGCAGGAAGCAGACAGCTCTGATCTCTGTTTTTCATCTTGATACTGTGGAGTCATACAGATATGTACATTAGTATTAATATTATTTATATAGCACCATTAATTCCATTTTGCTGTACACTTGTGAAGGGGCTTAAGTATATAGTGTAAGTACAACAAGAAGAACAGTAAATACACAAGTAACTAGGAAGATGAAATCCTGGCAGGTTTACAATCTATGATACAATGATAAGATATAACCACCTAGTAGTAGTGGTAGGCTATGTACAAACTGTGTGTAATCTATCCATTATTATTTGTGTCTGTGTTGTTGTTTTTTTTTTTTATTTTCTTAAGGTCTTGCCTTTCAAAAACAGACAAAATACTGCTGTGTAAAAGTGGCCTTTGTGTCATTTCCAACATGAAGCTGGAACCTACGTTGTGAAAACGCAGCTGTATTTTACATTACTTGCAAAGTGGATGGGATTTTGGCTACTCCCATCTACACATTGCAAATAAAAACATCTGCATTGGAAAAACACAGCCTGTCAATAATACCTGCGGAAACACTGGCGTTTTCTGTATAGGTGTAATAGAGGCAGAAAATCCACAGAGGAAAACTCTATGAAATTGCAATGAAAAACTCTGACATTTTTTCCACAGCATTTTTTTTGCCTCGCTCTGCTACATTGGGCCTTAGCCTCATACTGAACAAAATCCTCACTCTTATAGATAAAATAAGACTGAGGCTGTGAAGTTTTAGGCTCACACCCAGTATGTCCGGTGTGAAAATCATGAATTTTTTTTTATAAGTGAATATTTATATCATCTTTGGGGGGCTGGCAAGGAAAGTGGTTTATGAGTGCAAAAACCACAACAAGTAATGTGTGTAATTTTAACTTTCTTCTGCTTATTTTACCTGGTATGAACTTGTCCCCATGCATATAACCCACACCCACACTGTTAATTGTCTGCATCTATGTCTTGCTTTATATGACTGTACCCTAGAGAATACAAGCATCTGAAAAGAAGTGTTATCTGCTTCCCCTTCTCTGTTCCTTTCACTGTTTTAGTCACCTGCAGCATGCATAGACAGTCATAGCTGTAACTAATACTCAATCCTGAATGTATACACTGGGGAAGATTTACTAATACTATCTAAGGCCCAGTTCACACCTGCATTCAGGTTTCTGTTCATGGAGTCTGCTTTGAGAACACAACTTATGTGCATTAAAAAGCAGTTACCTAAAGGAAACCCACGGACCCCATAGACTATAATAGTTTTCCCAGGTTACCACTTTAAATGCATATACGTTTCCATTCGGGGGGTCCCCAAGCAGATTCCCCGAACGGAAACCCGAATGCAGATGTGAATAGGGCCTCAGTATTAGAGAATGTAGACTTTGCCTACAGTCACACGGTTGCATTAAATTCACTGTATGTGAATTAAGGATATTTACATGACTGATTTTTTGACAGTCTGTTTCAATGGATTATGAAAAAATAGGACATGTCCCATAATACATTCAATGTACTTAGGTTACCACTAAAAAATGCAGTGTTGCTTCTTAAGCCATGCACTTTCCCAGAAAGTTTGTGCCTTTTTTATAAGCCTGATACTGGAGTATGTATCGGGCTGCGCTAGAAACTGATGTGACACGCTACGTCCATATATGAAAGTCAAGTACATACATGGCCGATTGCCCCTCATATGACAACTGGCAAACAAAACAATGGGTGAGACACACTTTGTGTATTTGTGTGCTCTGTATGGTTTTCTGGATATTTGCCACCTTATTTATAGAACTTTTCTAGTCTTGGGACTTGGTTTTTGGTTACTATGCTGAGATACTAGAACAGCGTTGGGTGCGAAGTTGGTGCATGTTGTGTTCTCTACATTATATTTTAATTGTGGCGTACTTACCTAGTAGTACATTTTTCTTGGGGTGTTTTCAGTTTCCATTTCATGATATATGTTTTTATTTTATTGTATTATTACGTAAGGAGGTATTTTTTCATTATATCTGTGTACTATGTGATTTTTGGAGGGCTTTATAGAGTAACAGCCTAACATTGCTGTTTCAGTAAATAACTGTCTTCCCAAGGAGAAGATATATAACACAGGATAGGAATAATGCGGAAGAAAAGACTGGAAAAACAAGTATTTCATGGGGAAATCTTCAAGCATTCCCTAAATCAGAAGAGGTAAAACCTTCTTATTGTGATGTTACCAATTTACTATACAACTTTTCTTTATTTTTTAATGAATGCAAACATTTTTAAAAAAATCTATTTTTTTTCTACGCAAACGTGTATGAATGATGATATATGTTTATTGAAAAACTGATCTGCCTTCTTGATTTTTCTAGTCATTGTGGAATTTTGTGATTAGAAAGTTGTTCACACTGAACCACAGATCTGATTCCCACAGACTACACCACAGATCATGGCCGAGAACGAACTGTGATTTCTCCAGACCTTTACCAATGTACAGCCTGCTTTAGTCTATGTGCACACTGGTTTCTGAACTTTTGTCTTATAGGATCCGTGACAAATGCATTATGATCTGCTTGAAGGATCTTTTCCTCCCCTCCATTGATTTAGATTAGTCCATTATGTGTGTTTTCTTAATGACCAGAATAGCACCACATTCTACACTATTCTGAGTTGTGGAAATAATTGACACCCAATGTATTAAATTAAGGCAAATGCATCAAATCTGCACGTGTGAATATATCCTACAGTGTGTGTGGGGCTGTGCTATTTCCAGCACTATCATAGGGCCCCTTAGGGTAAGTTCATACAAAGATTTTTGGCCAGGATTTTGAGGCCATATCGGCCTCAAAATCCTGACCAAAAAGACGGCTCCCATTGAAATCAATAGGAGTCGCTTAGGTCTTTTTCCCAGGAGCGTTTCTTCCGGCTCCCGGAAAAAAAGAAGCGAGATGCTCATTCTTCAGGCCGTTTCACTTCGCGATTCGGCCTGAAGACACTCCCTCCTCCTGACTAGGCCCATTAATTGGGCCTAATCCGGAGTGGAGTGTGTGGCTGGATGCCGATGCAGTGCACTGGCTTTCAGTCGCAACTACACGGCTTTTGGTCCAGAACCTGAGGCAGCCTCCACCTCAGGTTCCAGACCAAAAAAACTCCGTATGAACTTAACCTAAAATTGACTCAGACCCTTATTGTGTCCTGGTGACCTATGACAAGATTATCTAGTGAAGTGCCAGAAAACGCCTTTAGGGTCAGAGCACACAGAGTTCTTTGGCGCTGATTTTGACGCTGAATCCGCCTCAAAATCAGGCTCCAAAAAAAGCCTCCCAATGAAAATCAGCCTTCAAAAAAAGCCTCCCAATAGAGGTTTTATAAGTTATAGCATAGCACATAAGTTATAGTATATAGCACATAAAACGCTGACTCTTTAGATATGTTGAGAAACATTGAGCACCTTTTTGGCCTTCTCTTTCGTGTATGAAAAGAGGATGTATATGATGTTTCCCAAGCCAACTAAATTCATATTTCATTTCACATTATGACTTCTACAGATAGTGATAAAGATAGAGACAACAGCCAAAGGAAGTAAAACACGAGTATGAAGAAGTGCAACTGTTAAGGGAATTTTAAGCAAGATGATATTATGAAATGTAAACATTTCTATAGAAAGTGGGAGAGGATGTTGTGACTTCCTCTATAAATCTCTAAGGACATGGCACTAGTTGACTCTGTACTGCTAAACATAGCTAAAGCAGATCTGTTATGTCTTCAGTCTGTTTTAGTAAATCTACTTGTATTTCTTGTGAAATAACAATTCTGAAGCATTTTTCTTAGAACCCTTCTGTTACTCCTGCTAGAAATGTATGAATAAGCTGACTAGATGGGCTGTCTCCCTACGTATTCTGGCCTGTACATTCAGTGCTGACTGTGTAGAGTCGCACCTCTTACATAAGAACAAGGGTCAGGCCCAGTTGTCAATGTATTGATAATTACTTACAATGGTACAATGCAGTATTCAGCTATAAGAAAATATGAGCAATACCAACTCACAGAGAGATAAAGCATCTACTAAAATAGTGTAAGTGTAATAGGCCGAATATATATGACTATGTATAGCCAGCTTTCACATTCTATAGAAAACATAAGCAAGAGTATGCAGTTAAGACATAAACCACATGCAACCCACAAAATTAGTCTTGGTATATTAAATCTTAAAAGAGATTTAAGGCCCCATTCCCACGGAGTAACGCGCCGCTCATTTAGACACGTAAACACGTGTCAGAGCGAGGTGCTTCAAAACAATTACCATTGACTGCAATGGGTGCTGTCTTAAACGCGCTACACATTGGAATCAATGGGAGGCTTTATAACCCATCTATTTCAATGTGTAGTGCGCGTGAGCCGGCACCCATTGAAGTCAATGGGATCTGTTTTGAAGCGCCTCGCTCTGTACGTGTTTACGTGTCTAAATGAGCGGCGCGTTGCTTCGTGAGAACAGGGCCTAAGGGGGTTTCATGCATGTCCTACTCTACCAAATGTAGCATGAATGGCTACTATGTAAGTTAATATCTTCCTCCACAATGAATCATAGGTCATGACTTTTTACCTCAACAGGGGTATTTGTCTCCAGACTGGTGTGTGGCTGTGCATATCAGTATCCGTGGATAGCTAATAAACATGTTACATGTGGATTACATTCACGAGATTGTAGGGATATAATGTACTGTAAAAACACATAGAAGGATCACTGTATGTAATATGGCTCCAGTCCCAGTTGACTCAATCATACATATCGGCTCTTGTGATCACTGAATAAGTGGTCCTTTCTTAAAACATGTCTTTATCATAACTTTCATTTTCATTTCACACCCAAAAATAAGTGCAATGTATTAACTGTCATCATAGGAAAGTAACAAGACTACAAAAGTCATTAATACCGTATGTAAGTAAAACTTCCCCCAACTGTCCTTAAGTTTGCCAAAGTAAATACATTCCCTTCCTGTGCATTTCATGTGAAGGTAAATATATGCAAAACAAGGACAAACCATCATAAACGTTACTCAGGCATAAAATTTCCATACAAACTGCTGTTTCTTAACTGTTTTGACAGATTTTGCTCAGTCAGTCATATAGTTAGTTGAAAACATACAAATACTATCCTCTATAAACATTGTGTAAAAACACCGTCATATACAGCCTTACAAAGGTAAAAGAAAGCAACACACAGCAAACAAGAAAAAGCTAACAAAACATAAAACAAAGAAACTACAGAAAGAAGAAAGGAAAAAAAAAGAAAAAAGAGTCATACAAGATTACCTCCCCTTGCCCCCTACTATAATTTTATTGTAATCTATATACTGTAAAAACAACAAAAAGCATCACTGACCAAATTTTCTATCTTTGGTAGTAGAAGATTCTTATAATCTGGTTGTCCTTAAATAGCCAGTGATCTAGCCTTACCTACCCTATCCTTAAAATAGATCATAAGATAAAGATTGGGGGTTCGATACGCAGGACTCCCCATGGATCAACTGTTTGAAGAGTCCAGAGCGTTTAGGTGAGTGCTGCAGCATCTTCACTACTTGCCAAGCCCCTGAGAGAGCCCCTGAGATCTTCCTCCCCATCTTGCATGTACTTCAGTTTACCTGAGCATTAATCACCTCTTTGTATATCAATGATACTCTTCTAGCATAAGTTACATTTCCTCTTAAATAAGAATACATTTTGAGAATTGTATCTATTAAAATACTGTATATTTATTGATTACACTTCACATTGGTACATATGATATATAAATTCATGGCTTCATAGGAAATTTACCTTTGAGGCCCTCATTAGGTACTAGACTTCATGTAATAGAGATATCATCGAAAGAAGCTATTCCCTTTGGTATCCATATTCCCAGCACAGGGAATGAAATCTTAAAGTCTAATAACTGAATAAATAACCCAATTTACAATATAGTATAGCAGGACAAATATTTTCTAATTGCATTGCTAGTTGTGTGTTATTGTGTCTATTGCCAACCCACCACAACTTCCCCTGCTCGCTGGAGATTTCATCGGGTGGGTGATACTCTACCAGCTATGATACTCCATCATATCAACACTTCATATAGAAGTTGACCAAATGGGACAAACATCTTAAAAACATTTCTGAATTATCCACAGGTATACCCCAAGCCAAATATGCATGTGTGACTGCTTTCAGGCCCCTGAGAAGTGAATGGAGGGAAATATGGTATCTGCATTTATCCTGCAGATATGTCATAAGTGTCTGAGATGGAAAAACCCTCCAGCATAGAAAATACCGATAATATAACCATGTTAATTCATTTTGAGTTCTTTGATGTGCCATTTCTCTTATATTCCTTCTTCATGAACACATTGACAACTGGGTGTTGGACCATCCCCTCTGTCCTTAATATCCTACACAGTCTGATAATGTCAGCACTGACTGGACAGTATGAGAGTATGGCCACACCACCTCCAGGTAATACCTAATTGTCAATGTATTCAGACATTTGTAGGAAATGTAACAGAGGAAATTTACAACACAGACGTCTAAACAAAGATGAATCTAGAATTATCAAATTATAGGGAATACAATGCTAAGATACATATCAGGAACACTGATAGGCTCCCATTAAGGTAAGACAATATAGATGCTAGGTGAATTCGGACAATCCAACCATCTAACAATTTTTACAGACGGTGTTTGATTTTCTAGAAGGCAGTAGCAATGGCTCTGAATTACACTGCAGGAATCAAAGCAACCAAGAACACAATACCCACAAAATAATTGGGCATTTCATATCTAAAAGTCACATCAAACATATAAAAAATTGATGGATATAGCAACAGTGATCTAAAGTCTCTGCGTACCTTGAAAACCAGATAATTGAGACCAGTGTACATGAAATCACAACAAATATCTAATAAAATCTTCCAATAAATCATAATTTAAATAAAGTAATATAAAACGTTTCTAGAAAATAGCGAGTATTTACATTCACAGATATAGCATACCTAACTGAACTATTAGAACCACTCTACCCCCCTTAAAGAAATGCCATCACTTAACTTTGACTCTACCCAAATACTAGCCCTCACTAAACTTAGAACCAGACTTCACCCAACTGCAAAAAATTGCTTAATATTTCCAACCTGACTTAAAGGAGTTTTATCATTAAAGACCCCCATGCCTTCTACATGTGAATGAAGCTCAAGCGTGTCCCATGGACAGCACTCTATTCACTACTATGGGGTTTCTGGGCTTCCTGTGGATAGGAGGTTTTAGCGATAAAACCCTTTTAACAACAAACTGGCTAAAAGTATAAAAATTTCCAAAAAGTTGCAACATTTTTATATGACCTTTGTTTATACGAAATAGGTTCCTACAGTAACAGTTGTAGTCATGTAATCAACAGGCCACAAAAGCAATATTTCTGATCTGATAAGTTTTTTGAGATATGAATATATTTTGCCTCACTTTTAAATTAAACAAAAATTTGTAACCAACATAAAAGATTTCCATTATCCCTTCAAATATTTCTTTTTTCTACCGCAGCAAAGAAATGATTTTGCCACATGAGCATAGTTATTTTATAAAGAAGCTTCCACTTACCTTGGGTGGATCAAATAATTCTAATAGGTATTCCTCATTTTCCAAAGGGCTTGCTTTCCGTAAAACCAACCGACACCTCTGCCATAGAGTCCCGCTGTCCATACTTGTCTCATCTACCATGCTGTAGTTCATATGTCCTTCCTTTCGGATTTCAACAACTGGCTCCCTTTTTAAACTCCATTGTAAAATCCTTTTATGCCAGGTAGGTGACTGTGCCAAATCTGCGTCAATGTCCCTGGCTTCCGAGGAGTCTGCAGATTTTCTTCGGAATATATTTCGAATACTCCTTCTGATATCACTGAAAGAGAATCGAATGAATTGTCTTGGGGGTGGGGGAGCGATGTTGCCTTGAAGCTCCTCAGAGCTCCATGCTTTAGGCACTTCTTGGACAGTTGAGTCATTAGCTGTCTGCTCATTGTGTTCATGGCGAGCTGTCAAGTCCACCTCCACTTTTGCTGCAACCGTACTAGGAGGTTCCTCTGATGTCCTGCCACCTGTCTCTCTATAATCTTTTACTCTACTGAAGGGAAAGAATCTGTATTGGTCCATGCCCCAACTTTCCCTCACCTCGTTCCTGAAATATTGTTGGAAAAGATCCGTGAACTGCATGGAGAAGTTCTCTGCGGCCAGGATGTCATGGTGTGGATTCTGGTTAGCAAACAACCAATACTGCTTTGCCAACTCTCTCGCAGTGGAGATGGCATGAAGCTTACAGAACTCATTCCAGCCCTGAGGGACGGAGGAACTTTCAGGTTGAATAGTGTCCCCATTCATTGCAGTGACTGAAGCAGTTGTGGTATGCTACGAAAGCAGAAAAAGGAAACATTAAATGAGGGGCTTTCCACTACCAATTCTTGCTTGCTAAGAGGAAGCTATGAAGTGCACACTCGGTTAAAACACTAACATGAAGCTAACAAGCTTGTACCTCTGGATCACAGCTCTGGAGGGATTATTTCAATCAGGTTATAGTTTGACATGAGACCTTGTCATCCAGAAAAAGGTAAAAACTTGAAAGCAAGAACATAGTCTATGACAGAAAGTAATTCACTCACCTTAAATTATAAGATAGCGTGGCAAGTAAAGCTACATTAATATATACAAATATATATATAATAGGGTATGTTCACACTGCTTCAGAGCCAGAGGAGCAGAAGAACTGAAAGAGGAATTTGGGGTGGAAGTCTGTCTCAAATTCCTCTTCCATTTCCACCATGTGAATGTACCCTAACTCGATAAATGCATTCTTGAGTTCTAGTATGAGAAATGCCACTCCTCCAGAAAGTGTATAACATTCACACATGCTATTACTCCTTTGTGCAATAGCACCTTTATTTTTCAGCCTGTGAAATATCATACAGTACAAATAAGTATTCATATAACAAAAAGGCATAGTGTAAAAGTTACATGTGAGAGGGTCTAGGGTCCTTTCTCCAGTGGAGAGGAAGATGCACAAGGGGACCTTTCACCACCTCCGCCATATCTAGTTCTTGGCATCTATTAATAGATGTTGCTCCACTAATTCTGTCGCAGTTGGATTTTTTTGGCAGGCAAGAGGAGAAAGGGGTGTGATTCAGAGCTCCAATGAAAGGTGGGTAGTGCCAAGGATCATACCCATTGTCTGCTCCTGACCGTACAGAGCCTCAATAGCATAAGAGGCACCAAAACTAAGAACATCAGTTGCTCAGTATTAGAAGAAGCTGTTCTGGAACCAGTAGAGCAGCAGCTATGAAATCATGCAAAGAGCTGGACTTGGCAGAGGTGGTGAAAGATCTTTTTTAAAGGACTGTAATTTATACAAACTCCAAATGCTCTCACTTGAAGGCATCAATAACCCCCATTCAGTTCAATTAACACTGTATGTGTGGCCGCCCCACTACTGGGAACAGAAAACAGGATCTTCCTACTCTCAAGTTTAGCAAAGGCTCAAACAATAAGACTGAACAATTTATTGTCAAAAGTCAACCCACTAAACATAGAAAATTCACAAAAAATAAACAATATCGGAGCAAATCCTCACTTAATCTCCTCCTTTCCGTTTATGCTATTTTAGCATGTTGCAATTAAAGCTGAATTATTTAAAGCTGTCTCCTATCTGTGTCCCAAGAGATCAGCCATGTTCTCTTGTCCTCACTACCCTGGGCCTGGATGTAGCATAAGCCTCCCTTTTCAGCCCTGTCTGCAGTATGTAACATGAATGTACAGTGTACACCAAAATAAAAACCAATAATGATCTGTTTCAATCAAGTTTTAATTTTAACCTATTTAGGAACAAACATTTTTTTTTATTCATTACCATTGCATTCCAAGACCCATAACTTGAAAAAAAAAATTTCACTGATATAGTAGCATGAGCAGTTGATTTTTGTAGGGCAAGTTGTATTTTTAAATGGCCCCACTTTAGGGTATAAAAAACTTATTGATTAAAGAGAGTCTACAACCTCCAACAAATATATTAAACTGTGAACACCATATTACAGAGCACACTACTGTTATAAATAAGACATTTTTTTTTATATGTCAGTTTTCTAGATTTGGAGAAAAACAAGTTAAAAGTTTTATGCAAATGAGGCAGTTGGTGCACTAGCAGAGGGCTGAAAGCTCCCTGTAGCACTGTACTTGCCTCCTCCATTCCTTGTAGTAGGAGTTGATCTTCCCACTTCCTACCCATAATACCTAGCAACAACAGCAGTACTCCCAGAGCTGAAGACCCACCCACAGTGCATCCACTGCCTCATTTGCATAAAACTTCAATATTGTTTTCAAAATCAACATAAGTGACAAATATGACACAAGTAAATTGTATATCACTGGAATGTGCTCTGTAATGAAGTAGTGGCAATTGAATATGCTTGATGGAGGTGAGGAGGTTATCCATGCCAGTTGGAGGATGGGAAAAAAAACACGGCAAGTCCACCATTTTTTTTTTGGTGACTTCAAATTTGTTCCATTTATCTTGCAGTGTAGTTAACATTTTACCTTTACATTTTTTTTTTTTTTTTGTGTTACTGCCTTTTAATAGCCATCTTTTTTTTCTGTTAGAAGAGATATACTTTCATTGGCACCTGTTACGTTGATGCTCTGCACTTGCTTCTGTACTACTTTTCACGGTAGTCTTAGCCACCTGGTTACCTCTGTGTGTGCTTCTGTTTCTTTAAGAATAAGCGTGCTTACCTGATAAACTTCCTTCTACCAATCCCTGTATTCCTGTGTGTAAAAAGTCTGCTTTGCTTGTTATGTTTCTATCTGATGTTCTGGCCTGTTCCTGACTTACTACTGCAGTTACCAGTCCTGAAAACCTCTCTGTTTTCACTATGTGTTTGTAACTATCTTCTCTGATTTTAGTCTGTATTCACACCATGTGTTCTGCCTGACTCTATAGTCCATTGTTTCATAATCCCTGACCAAACCGGTCAACTGTTACCAGTCCAGGTCCCATTAGAGACTATAATGAGGTCTGTGTGGTTTCCGCATGAGATGTGCAGAGAGAAAAGTGCTGCTTGCAGGACTTTTCTCTCCGCATGTTTTGTACAGAAACCACACGGACCCCATGATAGTCTATGGGTCCGTGGGTTTCCCAAGTAACCACTTTTTAATGCATATAGGTTTCTGTTTGAGGGGTCCCCAAGCGGACTTCCCTAACGGAGACCCGAACGCAGATGCAAATAGGGTCTTAAATGTGGACCTAAGTTAAACTGACTGGATGTTGCCCATACAGTACCATTTTGGCATACATGGGACTTATCAGGAGTTGATGAAAAGTATCTACTTTGTCGTTTTTTGAGTTGTTTTGTATGCATTTTATATGGTGTTAACCACATCATTTAAATGTTATCTTTTAAAAACAAGTTAACCTTATTCTTTGGGTTATTACATTTGTAATGATACCATATATACGTGCATTTTTATTTTAACACTTTTACAAAATAAAACAACTAATATGAAGGAATTTTCAGCAGATTTTCAGGTGGATTCTGAAATTTCCCCAAGGTGGGACTATTAAAGGATTATCTTATCTTATCTCTTATCTCAAAGTCAGCTCCGAATTCCAGTTGGAATCCACCTTCCATTGTTTTCAAAGGTAGGCAGGGACAAATACTTCTTTTTTCAGGATGTTATAAAAAGAAATATTCTGTTCGATCTTACAACGTATTCTGCCCAAAAGTTTCCAAGGCTAATTGCCAAGCAAACCTGTGATAGATATTGATAAGGATCAATATCTACCAATGGACACATTTTTCGTTTGTGCTTTTAGATCCATTCTTGACTTTAGTGCAAAAACATAGCAATAACAATTTGTGTAAATCCAGAATAAAATGGTGCTCCAGCCTCAAAAAGTAACTGGGAGCCACTGGCCATGCAGATCTAATGACCTGGACTGCCAGCATTATATCCCTTGCATTTGTCTTCATGCCTTGGATAACACTGTGCCTAGGACATATGTTCAGAGCACACTATTAAAGAGTGCTGCTGAATGTATGGGCTAGATGTATGCAACCATCTACATGTCCAGGTGCATATATCTCCTCTTGGTTCAGTTGTAGAGATTAGATCAACCCGCAGTACAGCTTGTAATTGCAGTTGTGATGATTGTGATCAATGACACAAATGACAACTCTTTTCAATACGGTTACAACATACATACATTTGGATAACATGTATGGGCTTGTTGGCATATATGCCTGAGAAACAACTGAAGTATAGTGAGAACACAGTCTTAGTTAAAGACTAATTTCTGTTTTAGCACTATAGGAATATACAAGATGCCTCCTAACAGAAAACACGTGTCACACAAGAAATGAAAAACACAAAATTATTAGATTTATGCCCAATATATACAACATGTATGAGACAATTTCATCAATATTGCATCAACCAGAGCAAATGGGCGTTAGTTTGATGGTAACTTTTAAAGAGGACCTTTCACCAGATTGGGCACAGGCAGTTCTATATACTGCTGGAAAGCCAACAGTGTGCTGAATTCAGCGTACTATCGGCTTTCCCGATCTGTGCCCCGGGTAAAGCGCTATTGGTCCCGGTACTGTAGCGCTTTACAGTCAGAAGGGCGTTTCTGACAGTCTGTCAGGAATGTCCTTCTCCACAGCAGCGCCTATAGCACTGTACAGTGTGAGTGGGGAGGAACGCCCCCTCCCTCTTCTCACAGTGTTCGTCCATAGACGAGTATTATCAGGAGGGGAGGGGGTGTTCCTCCGCGCTCACACAGTACAGCGCGATAGGCGTTGCTGTGGAGAAGGATGTTCCAAACTGACGCCCTTCTGACTGTAAAGCGCTACAGTACCGGGACCGAAGGCGCTTTACCCGGGGTACAGATCGGGAAAGCTGATGCGCTAAAAAGGCTATTCAGGTGCTGCTAATCGTTTGTAGAAAGACCCCCTGTTTTTCTTAATTACCGTGGAAATCAATATGCAAATCAGCTCCACACTGCACGGTGGGCGTTCAGTGCACCCCCTTGCATCATACTTTCTGGACGCCCACCACTGCCTCCAAGCCCTCCTCTGCCTGCTTATTCACTGCCTCCATCGTCGGCGGTTTGTATTGAAATCACACTCGTGCGCAGTAACACATCGTTCCAGCGCCATTTTCCCGTAGAGAACATTGCAAGCTGGTGCTGGAACATGAGCAGCAGAGGTCTTGGAGGTAGCAGTGAGCGTCCAGAAGGTATGACGCAAAGTGTGCACAGAATGCCCACTGTGCACGGTGGAGCTGATTTGCATATCGATTTCCATGGTAATTAACAAAAACGGGGGGTGGGGGTCTTTCTACAAACGATTAGCAGCACCTGAATAGTCTTTTTAAAGGCTATTCAGGCATATCTTTAGCTAAAAACCCGAAAATCTAGTGATAGAGCCCCTTTAATGTATCTTTAATGCAAGCACTGGAAATAAACTGAATGGATAGAATTTACACTATGCTCCGGAGATCATAAGGATGAATAAAAATCACCAAATGCACAGAAAAGTTTCATCAGGATATATTTTGTCACTTTTTCACAATAATTCAAGTAATAAGTCTAGATAATAGTTTAGGAACTAGTCTAAGAGAGATGCCAGATAAAATGTAATTCACAAGAGGAAGTGGAGACTGTAAAAGAGGAGACCACACGGCACAATAGTGGTTATGTTATATGCATTAAATTAGGTATTGAGATTAGCAACCATTCTCGAAAATAGATTTTCTTTTTCCCCTTTAATGTTTGGTAAGTGCTGTCTTCTATATTCATTACCCTGAGTTAATGTGTGAACAGTGCTCTAGAAACTTAACCAGTACCCATATTACAGTCCGTGGTACTCTGGACTCCTATGACATAACAATGACTAAAACTATCATTATACCACATCATGGGCTACTGTCACTCCAATAAAGTGAGGAAACCAAAAGAATGATAGATTCTCTAGATAATGTAGTTTGTACATCCAGTATTGTGCACTTGTCATCACTCAGCCCTTGACTTCAGAACAGCCCATTTGAAAATACTTAAACTGGACGTACAGTCTAAATGGTAGAAAGGATGATGTCCAGCAATCAAACGCATTCAATAAAACTTAACTTTTAATAAAAAAAAACATATTACAATAAAAACAGGGGATGCTGTATGCAAAAAATATAACCCCTATCGTGCATATAAAGTGTCTGGCTGGCGCGTTTCGGAGAAACTCGTCTCCTTATTAATGGGCGTCCTGGGCAAGGGAGACCTGCATGCAGTGTGGCATGTAATATAAAACATTGGTTCTTAGCCAAGATGTCTAACCCCTTGAGTATATGTGCTACAGGTTGATAACCACTGCATTAGATTGTTCTGGCAGGTGTGGTCAAATTGTATGTGTAACTTGTTTAGTTGTACTGGGGCTCACGGAGGACAGGGGCCCTGCTGGAAATAACTTATATAACTTGTGTATACATGAGTAATCTTTATACTTCTCGGAGGATCCAGCCCGACCCTCACTCGTGGACTTGGTAAGTATAATTTGATCGAACGTTGCCTACCCCTGAAACGAGCATTTTCCCCCCATAGACTATAATAGGGTTCGATATTCGATTCGAGTAGTCGAATATTGAAGGGCTACTCGAAACGAATATCGAACCTCGAACATTTTACTGTTCGCTCATCTCTAATGTTTATATTTTCTATTTATATAATTTTATGTGTGTAATATGTATATAGATGTGTAAATCTGTGTTTACTTTGGAGTAAGGATATGCTCACATCATGTTTTTCCTATACTGCTCATGAATTTGTTTGAAAAACAAAAGTGTTTGGTAAAAAAAGGATGCATACTGATGTCCTGGAAAGGTCATCCATTCTACATAGACTTTAAAGTTAAAAAAAAAAAAATAAGGTTAAGTTTCTGTCCATATTTATGCAGGGCAGGAAAAGTGGACTGACAAGTTTTCCTGTCCTACAAAAAAAACCTACAGAGACGTATACATTTTGAATACTATGTAATACAGATGTGTTTTGCATATGTTTTTCTCCATATGCATTTTTTCAAAAAATCTAAACGGACGCATGAGCTGTATAGTGAAAGCGTGATGTGAACCTAGCCTTAATCAATGACCTTTTTCTGCACTATCATAGGCATGAAGCAATGAAATTGATATCCATACTGAATTCCATTAAAGGGGTTGTCCCATCTCAAGCACCCTATCTATACTGGTACCTTATGTAAATTCAAGACTTTTCCTAAATATATTGCTTTAGAAATTCTGCTTTGTTTGCCTGCTATGTGATCTTATTCCTCCCATTATTTACACAGCGTTGCTATAACCACAGACCTATAACACAAGTGATGTCACTCACTCACTGTTTTGCCGGCAGGACAATCGTTCAGCTAATTGCAGTTATCTCTCTATGTAAATACACAGATAACACTGAGTCCATTCTGTACAAGCATGTGCATATTATCTGATCTGCCTAAGGATTGTGATCCTTCTCAAGCCCGTTCAGAAGGGGAAGGGAGATACAAGAAGTGAGAAGAAGAGACTGCAGGCAGACTACAGAACCAAGGAGATGGGAAAACCCCTTTAAAGTATCATTTTAATAAAATTGTGCAGCATGTTGCATAATTTTATTAAAGAATTTCTGATAGAATCTACAATGTAGATGTGAACAGAGTCTAATGTGTATATTCAAGTATGCATGGGGGGCACAGATACACATCATGCACAGGGGCCCTTTGCTGTCAGTGTCCATATCACATGGATATGTCATTCATGTCTGTTGTCTTTTCCAACCACGAAGCCGGGTAAAACATTATACATTTTTCTTCATCACTATTATTCAACAATTGTACATGCAATATACAACATTCTCTGTCAGCATATCATTGCTAAAATGATGGTAAGTAGTGTAAGATTACTGGTCAAATGATTGCAATCTTAATTATTTCAAGAAACATGACATTTCCGATGCAAATAGAAGTATTGTAGAGATCTAACATATTCATTTTACACCCACACACTGTTCTCTGTAAGTGCCCTTGAAAATGAGAAGTGCGCCTTAGTGTGGTCAAAGCTGGACACAAGCATAGATGTTCATGGTGCAAACAATAAAAACTAAGGGCTAGTTCACACGTGAGTATAAGGGGAGGTTTTTGACAGCGGATTTCGCGTCCAAAACCTCCCCTTATAATGGTGGTCTATGGAGACCGCCGGGCTTCTTTTCTCCGCTAGCGGCGGGCTGCTGCTAGCAGAGAAAAGAAGTGACATGCTCTTTCTTCAGGCGGAAGCCGCGCGGGCTGCGCCGCATGGCTTCCGCCCGGCTGCAGCACCCTCCATGTTGGCTCATTCATTTGAGCCGACAGCGGAGGTGAAAGCCGCGACCGCGATGGTCGCGGCGGGCGGGTTTTGACAAGAGAGAGACGCGGCTCGCCGCGTCTCTCTCTGTGTCAAAACCCGCGCGGGCAGTTCACGTGTGAACTAGCCCTAAGACTGATGTCTAACCTTCTACCAAACACATTGATACAATTGGTGATGTAACCATATCAAATGGAAAAAATACCTATAACAAGATTCTCTCCCCATCTTGTCTAAGCTTTAATGCTGATATTCATATCAATATCAATATCCAATGACTAAACTATTATCACATGTTGCTGCTATTAATCTGAACTGGCTAAAAATAGCCTTCTGCCTCAACTGGGATGTGAATTGTGTACTCATTACCAGACAGCATTTTGACCAAAAAAAAAAGTGCCATAAATAAGAAAAAAAAAAACACCTTGGCTTTAGTACTTCATAACTGAAGCCACCAAAGCATGCATATATCATCTTGGTACTGGTTATCTGAACTAGTGATAGAAAAGCTAACACACTTAATCTAATAGAGAGAGTGGCATCATATATTTACAGTAAACCCTCTCCAAGGTCTCCAAATCCTTATTGAGAGATATACGACCAGAATTCGGGAATGACACTGCGCTGACTCCACAAGCGTTTGATAAAAATAACGCACTTTATTGGATTCCAACACACGGCGTTATTTTTATCAAACGCTTGTGGAGTCAGCGCAGTATCATTCCCAAATTCTGGTCGTATATCTCTGGTTAACTACCCGGTGTGGGTGTCGGGTTCCATCAGTACTCCGTTTTTTACTGTCATAACACTCTGAAAGAACTGTTGGAGCAGACAGAAGTCGGTTGCTCAGTGTATCCATTTCTCATTATCTTCGCAGATCCTTACTGAGACTCGAATCATGTGATCAATATTGTTCTGCTATATATCATACATACTGACTATCTTCTTTGATAAGGCCTCTATAGAAGACCACTTTTCAATGGAAATTGTGGTCATTTCAGTATTTCTCACCCATCCAGCCATTATTAAGTGTCAGACATCAAATCAATTCCAGGCTACCTGGACACTTGTTGAATCTGAAGGAACTTTTTCATCCTTTGTTCCATAGACATTAAAATCAGGGCTGTAAAGTCAGAGTTGTGAAGTAGGGCCAATTTTGGATGGTGTTTGAGACAGGGGTAAAAAAAAAAAAAGTTACTAACTTTAAAATGAATTATTTTAAATTATATTAACCAAGTATCAATATTGTGTAATGTATTAGATGCTTAGATTGCTGCATATTTACTTTCATACAAAGTCAGTCACAAGGAACAAGACTTGAAGTTGGAGTTGGAGTAGCGCTGTGGGAAAATAGAGAGGTTGGAGTTGGTGGTTTGGCCTACTGATTCCACAGCCCTGGTTAAAAGAACACCTCAACATGGGTAGAGCAGTGGAATATAACCTATTTGGCATGATTTTAACATATGTAAAGATTTTTTTACTTACATAAGATCATAGAGTACCTGAAAAAGTTACGAGGCTTCTGAGGTATAGCAATGAAGGCCTGTATGTAGGACAGGTGTCATCACTGGAGTTCACAAGCTTCGGTAACCCCTTTCTCATGGACTAAGTAACTGTATCACCACCTGGAGTAGGCAAATTATGCTTGACTTGACTGAGAAGCTGATCCAAACAAAGGGTCATAGGAACAGAAGAGAATATTTTGTTATCCATATCCACCTAAAGTGAATTCCATTTAAGGCTGAGGCCTCACATTGCATAAACGCAGCTTTTTCTGTTGCGGGTTTTGTTGCATTTTTTCTTTAAAGCCAAGAATGGCTACAAAGTGAATAGGAAATATATAGGAAGTACTGATACTTCTATCTTCTGCTTAATCCACTCCAGGCTTTGGTTAAAAAAAAAAAAAAACAGCAAAATCTTCACCAAAAAAAAGTTACATTTCCACAACATAGGGCTTAGCCTGAAGCAGTTTTCCAGGAAGCTTAACTTTGGGCTTAGTTCCATATCACACTTCTTTCTCTCTAGTCTGTGACATATTTGACAGACTGCCCAGCCATCTTCTCTGTGTACAGAGAAGAGGGCTATTTAGCTATTATACAAAGCAGTGACTTGTTGGAGAAAACTCCTAGACACATGAACCAGTATCGGAATTCTAGAAGTCTCGTTTCCAGAAAAAGAGAATCTGATTTTATTTCTCCAGATAACCCCTTTAAATGCTTTGACGTCAATGTACAGTACATTGGGGTGTGTTTCCACATTCAAGTTTTGATGTGGTTTTGGAAGTCAAAAGCAGGTGTGGATCATAAGAGAAGATAAACTATAAATGACAGATGGTGCTTTTTTTTTTTTTTTTTTAATTGCATTAGAAACCCAGACCATGAAAATACAACCTATAGTAACCCTAATGAAATAACCCAAATATCTATGATACCTACACGAGTCAAGAAATATGAGGCAAATTAGCACCCCACGTAATATACATGTACTGAGACAGAATTAGGCCACGTGTTCAGGAGGTTTTAGAATGAGGACATTTTGCATAGTATATCTGTACTATTGCCCTTGAGTGGGCCCCCCAGTGTGACTTTCTATCGAAGCTGTCACTGCCAGCCAGCAAGTGACTCAGCATCCTTTCAGCCACTAGCCAAGCTTCCTCCCGCACATAACACAGACAGAGGCTGTACTAGGACTCCAAGCCCTCAGATGGGAGTGTGGCCTTAAGTACGTCACACAAAACACCAGCCTGAACGTGCAATTTACAGCATGGGGAGCGTTTCAGGATAAATCTCTTATATTCCTTATTAATCCAATTTAGTCATAAAACAAAGGACTTCCAAATAATTTTGTTATCGCTTTTTACATAATTCTTAATTTCTCCGAACTAGTTCAGACAAATGTTTTTGAGTTCTCCATATCCACAAAAGCTGGAAATAGATTTAAAGATTTTCTGGTCCAATATAAATTTCCCTCTGGAAAATAACTCATAGGATGAGAGATATCATATCTGTAAACTGCCCTTAGATATTGGGGTTACCTGCAGTTCAATGAATTTTTTAACTTTAATAACACATATTGGACAGTACGTTGGGTCTATAAAATGGTGTTTTTGTCTATTTGTGATGAGAGTTTTTTTCTGCTTTTTGTGATTTTATGATCTGTATTGTTGCATCTTGGAAATACTTATTTACTACTTACTTTTACATGGACATATGTTATACTTTATTACTCAGCACTGAATGACTCATTATCACTGACAAGGTGGCCACTCGTATCAAATCCCCAACCTATATGGATGTTGGATGTAATGTATAGACAATACCGGGTGGTATTCCTATGAACTAGATGAACTACAAAATTGTGTATTAAATAAAATAAATACTATAACTATATCGCAATTTCATTTCAATCTATTAAAACCACAACATATACAATATGTAAATACTAAAAATTTATAATACAATAATGCACAGATATTAAACAGAATTGACAGTAAATAAACATTAGATGTACAAAAACCAACAAACTTATAAAAATAAGACCATTAACAACAAAGTGCATAATGCAAAAAAATATTTTGACCCCAAGGTTACATACCACAGTCGCACTTACAAATGACGTAGAAAAGAAGAAATAAATGAAATTAAGTTTACTCTCAAATCCAAACCTTCGGACAGATCGTTCTTGGAGATTTCTGTACCTCTTTACAAATAGGTATAGTAGAGAAAGCATTAAGCTTCGGGGAGCTTTGGAGCAATTACACCTTTCATACTTAGACCACTAGAGGCATCTCACACAACACAAAGGATACCACTAATGATAATAATAGTACGTATGTAGGGAAAATACATACAAATAGTACATGAAAGATCAGTGAATGCTAGCATAGTATTTTGGCCACAGGGAAGTGCTGTTAAGTTTCATACAGTGAAATATATGTCATTTGGGATCCCTGCCTTCAGTTTATTCAAATGTTTCACAAAAGTGTGACTTTCTCAGACAATGTGTCTGTGAGAAACAACGAAAAAAACATGATGACATCCATGAACCCTAATACTGGTGCTACAGTGAACACAGTAAGAGTCAATAGAATCACTATGAGGTTTACCACGAGATAATAAAAATCCAGCTTGTTTTCTCTTATCGTCACATCCCTGCCTGCTCATCTTACCTTCCACCTACACACCTTTTAAATAAGTTGAAGTATGTGGAAACAAAAACTACAATAATAGTAATTAAAAAAAACTTCAAGCCCTAAAGCAATAATTTGCCAGGCTTAGACAGAGACATTTGGAAACTCCACAATTAGTTGAACCACTTGTTTTATTTATCTGGCTCCTGTGTGTGGAGCCTGTCACAGGGACTTGAAAGTGACCCAGTATATTCACTCTGACTTTGACTCTGACATAAGTCTGTGAATAGCTCCAGATTCCCTTCCTGCTCTGCCCTACGTCTAAAAAAAAGTGATGAGTGAGGCACAGAAGATAATAGGCGCCACAATTACACCAAGTAATGTGCTGTTTTTGGCCACTCGAGGTGTATCCACCTTATAAATCTGGACCACTCTGTTTGGGTATATATCAGCCATTTTATAACCTAATAGTTTTTTGAGTGGGCCAAAAACTAATTAACATGGTTAATTTATAAGGTCTAAATTTAAAAGGTATTTCTAGGGAGATGATTTCTGCAGTCTCTTCACTACTTACCAAGAACAGCTCCATACATTGTATAGTGGCTGTGACTGGTACTGCAGCTCAGCTCCATTCATCTGAAGGAGACTGCACTGCAGAATGTGCATGTGACCAATGGACGCTATGACACTGGACTGAGAAAAGGAAGTGGTGCTCAATATCATAGGCCCATAAAACCCATTTTAGGCTAAGGCCCCACATGTGGAAACACAGCTTTTTTTTGTTGCAGATTTTACTGCATTTTTTTTGAGCCAAAGCCAATAATGGCTACAAAGGAATGGGAAATATATAAGAAGTTCTTATACTTCTCCCTTCTGGTCAATCCACTCCTGGCTTT
The DNA here is from genome assembly GCF_031893055.1 of Leptodactylus fuscus. Lineage (NCBI taxonomy): Eukaryota > Metazoa > Chordata > Amphibia > Anura > Leptodactylidae > Leptodactylus > Leptodactylus fuscus. The sequence continues at coordinate 91,654,090 of NC_134265.1, read as the reverse complement.
GGCTCATAAAACTGCAACAAAATCTGCAACAAAAAAAGCTACGTTTCCGCAACATGGGGCCTTAGGCTGGGGCGCCACATAGCATTAATATCACGATTTGGCTGCGACGGAGATATTGCGGCAAAAACCAGAGCGTTTTACAGTACCTGCTAATTGGATGGGATTCTCACTAAATCAATCTACACATGGCAAAAACAATTCATTTAAAAAACGCTTGCATTTTTGTAAATTGCAGCATGTCAATTGTACCTACGGGTGTGATCTGTACAGATATAATAGAAGTAGAAAGTCCACAGAGGAAAAAACTTTGCAGACTTTCTTTGAAAAGCGCTGCAGAAAAAGTCTTGATGCATTTCTACTTTTTGGCTTTCGCCCATTACGTGGGGCCTTAGCCATAAAGCAGTTATGTGGGGAATAACTCAGCATCGTATTCACTGCACAATACAAGCACACTTAGTAATATACATCCCAACACTGAGCCTTGTAACTGACCCTGCTCTACTCCTCAGAGTAGGGTGGATTTGGTCATGTGACCCAGAGATGGAGTGTCAGATGAGTAGATAAAAAGACAAGACTTACTCTGTGCAGCACTGTGAAAGTGTAAGAATGAGTATGTCAAGGGAGCAGAATGTATATTACCAACCGTACTTATAATCTGCAGTGAGTATACCGCAGAAAGTTATTATTTCTCACATAAACCCTTTAACTTCCAAATCCCTGCCCATATAGGGAATATTGACATCATACACAATGGTCCCATTCTTGAGACTGTCACTTCTGTGAGCCACAACAATAAAAACCAGCTCCAAATCTTGAGCACTCAACACAGGCATGTACAGTATAATATGGTCATTCTTTTATTTCAGTGGTTATTTTCACATTCGCCTAAAGGACCCTGTGTCACAGACTGCATGAAGAAAAACTTGGAATCCTGCACCAAGGGCATACCTCACTCTTGTTGCTGGATACATATTGAGATCACATTCTGCATCAGTCTGTGGCTTTTATCTTATTTGAAACAGCATGAGGTAAGCTGACCTTTTTTCTTTCTCTATATACTGCTGAATACTGTCACAGGTTCTATCCAAAATCACAGAACGACAGATGGAACAGAAAGGTGGAAAACCAAACAGAGACGTGAACTAAGGACGGGACCCCACTTTGCCAAAACGCAGCATTTTGGCAAATCCCATCCACTCATTGCAGAAAAAAATCATCCACGGAAATGCTCTAATTTTGTAAATTGCAGCATGTCAATTATACCTACAGAAACGCTGGTGTTTTCCGTATATGTATAATAGAGGTAGAAAGTCTGCAGAAAACGCTGCTGACTTTCTGTGAAAAATGCTGCAGAATAAAACACAATGCCTTTCTGCCACTGTCCTTCTAGCACGTTTTTTTTGCAGCAATTTGCTGCGTGGGGCTTTAGCCTAAATCACATAAGTGATCTACCTACTCGCTGCATAAGTGATCTATCCTTGACTGCATAAAGGATCTGTCTACTATCTCTCAGTCCCTTAACTGAGGCCATATGGTAAGGTGAACATTTCTATACACTTTTTGGAAAGCGGAGAGGCTGCATATATCATATGTATGTGTATACTGTATGTTTACATTCTAATATAACAGGAAATGCCATCTATACTCTACCACAATACCTTTGCTTAAATCTTGAGAAGCAAATTCCATTTAAACATCACTATTTTATCTTTAACTTGAATTGTTGGGGGTGGGTTATGATTAGAGATGAGCGAACAGTGTTCTATCGAACACATGTTCGATCGGATATCAGGGTGTTCGCCATGTTCGAATCGAATCGAACACCACGTGGTAAAGTGCGCCAAAATTCGATTCCCCTCCCACCTTCCCTGGCGCCTTTTTTGCACCAATAACAGCGCAGGGGAGGTGGGACAGGAACTACGACACTGGGGGCATTGAAAAAAATTGGAAAAAGTCATTGGCTGCCGAAATCAGGTGACCTCCATTTTAGACGAATAGTGGATTTCAAATCCGGGTCATATGAGAATGTGAACTTTGTGACTATGAGACAGGGATAGCTGTACAGGCAGGGATAGCTAGGGATAACCTTTATTTAGGGGGGAATGTTATTAAAAATAACTTTTTGGGGCTCTATCGGGTGTGTAATTGTGATTTTTGTGAGATAAACTTTTTCCCATAGGGATGCATTGGCCAGCGCTGATTGGCCGAATTCCGTACTCTGGCCAATCAGTGCTGGCCAATGCATTCTATTAGCTTGATGAAGCAGAGTGTGCACAAGGGTTCAAGCGCACCCTCGGCTCTGATGTAGCAGAGCCGAGGCTGCACAAGGGTTCAAGCGCACCCTCGGCTCTGATGTAGGAGAGCCGAGGGTGCACTTGAACCCTTGTGCACCCTCAGCTCTGCTACATCAGAGCCGAGGGTGCGCTTGAACCCTTGTGCACACTCTGCTTCATCAAGCTAATAGAATGCATTGGCCAGCGCTGATTGGCCAATGTATTCTATTAGCCTTATGAAGTAGAGCTGAATGTGTGTGCTAAGCACACACATTCAGCTCTACTTCATCGGGCTAATAGAATGCATTGGCCAGCGCTGATTGGCCAGAGTACGGAACTCGACCAATCAGCGCTGGCTCTGCTGGAGGAGGCGGAGTCTAAGATCGCTCCACACCAGTCTCCATTCAGGTCCGACCTTAGACTCCGCCTCCTCCGGCAGAGCCAGCGCTGATTGGCCGAAGGCTGGCCAATGCATTCCTATGCGAATGCAGAGACTTAGCAGTGCTGAGTCAGTTTTGCTCAACTACACATCTGATGCACACTCGGCACTGCTACATCAGATGTAGCAATCTGATGTAGCAGAGCCGAGGGTGCACTAGAACCCCTGTGCAAACTCAGTTCACGCTAATAGAATGCATTGGCCAGCGCTGATTGGCCAATGCATTCTATTAGCCCGATGAAGTAGAGCTGAATGTGTGTGCTAAGCACACACATTCAGCACTGCTTCATCACGCCAATACAATGCATTAGCCAGTGCTGATTGGCCAGAGTACGGAATTCGGCCAATCAGCGCTGGCTCTGCTGGAGGAGGCGGAGTCTAAGGTCGGACCTGAATGGAGACTGGTGTGGAGCGATCTTAGACTCCGCCTCCTCCAGCAGAGCCAGCGCTGATTGGTCGAGTTCCGTACTCTGGCCAATCAGCGCTGGCCAATGCATTCTATTAGCCCGATGAAGTAGAGCTGAATGTGTGTGCTTAGCACACACATTCAGCTCTACTTCATCAGGCTAATAGAATACATTGGCCAATCAGCGCTGGCCAATGCATTCTATTAGCTTGATGAAGCAGAGTGTGCACAAGGGTTCAAGCGCACCCTCGGCTCTGATGTAGCAGAGCCGAGGCTGCACAAGGGTTCAAGTGCACCCTCGGCTCTCCTACATCAGAGCCGAGGGTGCGCTTGAACCCTTGTGCAGCCTCGGCTCTGCTACATCAGAGCCGAGGGTGCGCTTGAACCCTTGTGCACACTCTGCTTCATCAAGCTAATAGAATGCATTGGCCAGCACTGATTGGCCAGAGTACGGAATTCGGCCAATCAGCGCTGGCCAATGCATTCTATTAGCCCGATGAAGTAGAGCTGAATGTGTGTGCTAAGCACACACATTCAGCACTGCTTCATCACGCCAATACAATGCATTAGCCAGTGCTGATTGGCCAGAGTACGGAATTCGGCCAATCAGCGCTGGCTCTGCTGGAGGAGGCGGAGTCTAAGATCGCTCCACACCAGTCTCCATTCAGGTCCGACCTTAGACTCCGCCTCCTCCAGCAGAGCCAGCGCTGATTGGCCGAATTCCGTACTCTGGCCAATCAGCACTGGCTAATGCATTGTATTGGCTTGATGAAGCAGTGCTGAATGTGTGTGCTTAGCACACACATTCAGCTCTACTTCATCGGGCTAATAGAATGCATTGGCCAGCGCTGATTGGCCGAATTCCGTACTCTGGCCAATCAGCACTGGCTAATGCATTGTATTGGCTTGATGAAGCAGTGCTGAATGTGTGTGCTTAGCACACACATTCAGCTCTACTTCATCGGGCTAATAGAATGCATTGGCCAATCAGCGCTGGCCAATGCATTCTATTAGCGTGAACTGAGTTTGCACAGGGGTTCTAGTGCACCCTCGGCTCTGCTACATCAGATTGCTACATCTGATGTAGCAGTGCCGAGTGTGCATCAGATGTGTAGTTGAGCAAAACTGACTCAGCACTGCTAAGTCTGCATTCGCATAGGAATGCATTGGCCAGCCTTCGGCCAATCAGCGCTGGCTCTGCCGGAGGAGGCGGAGTCTAAGGTCGGACCTGAATGGAGACTGGTGTGGAGCGACCTTAGACTCCGCCTCCTCCAGCAGAGCCAGCGCTGATTGGCCGAATTCCGTACTCTGGCCAATCAGCACTGGCTAATGCATTGTATTGGCTTGATGAAGCAGTGCTGAATGTGTGTGCTTAGCACACACATTCAGCTCTACTTCATCGGGCTAATAGAATGCATTGGCCAGCGCTGATTGGCCGAATTCCGTACTCTGGCCAATCAGCACTGGCTAATGCATTGTATTGGCTTGATGAAGCAGTGCTGAATGTGTGTGCTTAGCACACACATTCAGCTCTACTTCATCGGGCTAATAGAATGCATTGGCCAATCAGCGCTGGCCAATGCATTCTATTAGCGTGAACTGAGTTTGCACAGGGGTTCTAGTGCACCCTCGGCTCTGCTACATCAGATTGCTACATCTGATGTAGCAGTGCCGAGTGTGCATCAGATGTGTAGTTGAGCAAAACTGACTCAGCACTGCTAAGTCTGCATTCGCATAGGAATGCATTGGCCAGCCTTCGGCCAATCAGCGCTGGCTCTGCCGGAGGAGGCGGAGTCTAAGGTCGGACCTGAATGGAGACTGGTGTGGAGCTATCTTAGACTCCGCCTCCTCCAGCAGAGCCAGCGCTGATTGGTCGAGTTCCGTACTCTGGCCAATCAGCACTGGCCAATGCATTTCTATGGGGAAAAGTTAGCTTGCGAAAATCGCAAACTGACAGGGATTTCCATGAAATAAAGTGACTTTTATGCCCCCAGACATGCTTCCCCTGCTGTCCCAGTGTCATTCCAGGGTGTTGGTATCATTTCCTGGGGTGTCATAGTGGACTTGGTGACCCTCCAGACACGAATTTGGGTTTCCCCCTTAACGAGTTTATGTTCCCCATAGACTATAATGGGGTTCGAAACCCATTCGAACACTCGAACAGTGAGCGGCTGTTCGAATCGAATTTCGAACCTCGAACATTTTAGTGTTCGCTCATCTCTAGTTATGATGTAAAGAACTGAGTCCTCCAGCTAAACAAAAACCAGATCCAGAAAATGTCATAATGTTATGATTAGTGAAGTCTCCAAAGCTCATGTCAGAACGCGAGCATTCCTGAGGCCTAGAGGAAGCTTTACAGGACAAGTGTTTGTCTATAAGACACTGCTAGAATATCATCCCTGTCTTCATGCTTCATGAATATGAGCTCTACTAGTGATTTTCTTATTGTGCAGGCTAAAAGATAACATCATTCATGTTCTTGGATCAGAATACTTGAGGGCCCGGTCATTAAAGGACAAGCAATAACTCCATACAATATTATAGCTGCGGCATCATTTGTCTTCCCAGAAACAGCACTGCAATGTATTACTGATAACAGGGAGGACAATTGTGGAAAAAAACATTTTCATTATCCCGGTCTCACTTATAGCTTACATGGCTGACATTTAGGGCAGTGTTTTGGACAGCCCTGTTTTGCGTCAAAAATTGGAAGGGAATCCAGTCAAAGAGAAGAAAAAAAAAACCTTCCTCATAATACACATATGATATTCGCACGTATCACAATATTGTGTGAATAAATGGAAAAATGACAACCACATCACACACATGATATATTGTGATGTAATTGCACCATTTTTCTGCATGTATATAAAACCTGTTGCAACATTGTATTGTCACAAGGAGGTCGTCCTTATTACAGCTGTCTATGGATGCATTTGTTGTGTAGTATCTGCACGGCGTGAAGAAGGCGACATGATGCTAGAAAAGATAAAGTGACATTGATAAATTTTGTTTAGGACATAGACTTCATTTGGGACTCTGCAAAAATAATGGATTTCCATTACACAGTTTGTGCCCTTTTTGAGAGCTGCACCTCAATGGAATGAACATGTAACATCAAGTAACGTCATGTAACATGGAGCTTCCAGAGATCTCTGTACAGTGCTGTTCTCACTGTGTCACTCTCACAGAGCAAGAATGCTCCAGTCTGACATGGATAAGTCTTAGAGAAGAACAAAATGTTCACTACACGACTGTTGTCAATGTAAACATGTCACTGTTTGCACACTCATATCTCAGGCATAAAATCAATCACTGTGGTTTTTGTGAAAGTGAAACTATCAATCTAGTGGCAATGTTACACGGCATGAAACAGATCAGTGACAAATGTCTGCACATGGGTAAATAAAAAGGTTTTGGAGGTGTCTGATTTTCTGATGATGTCATTCTGTTTACAGAAATCTCCATTGTACCATTTTGACAGATTCGCTAAAATCACCTCTAACCTACCCATGTTATTTAATAAACAGTTTCTGTGGCCTTTAGCATCATCTTAACACACAACCCGAGCCAAAAATAACCTACTCTCAAAAGAAACCTATTACCAGGACGGCTTATATCTAAATGACAGTATTTGCAACATATTTTTACATTACCCTAACCCAATGCAAAACATGAAAGGAAACACCTTTGTATAAAGACTTAAATAAAGGGATTGTAGCATCATAAAATGACTTGCATAGAAAAAGTGACTGCTGTGTGAATCACATGACTGGGCCGGGGACCAATTCAGAACCTCTATTAAAAATGCAAGTGTCAGGTGAGTAAACCTTACTATTCCTTTTACTAAAGGGCAGAATAGTGAATAAATTAGTCACCAATGCAACTAAGAATTTGCAAATGGTACCAAAATTTTTCAGTCTTAGCGACAAACACTGCTGCCTCTTTAGGGCTAGTTCACACGTAAAAACTTCCTGGCTTATTTTGGTCCTGAAAAAAACCACTTCCTAATTAGGAAGCTTTTTTTTGACATTGCCAAGCTTTTTTTGGAGCTTTTTTTTGTAATAACCGCTTCCAAAAAAAGCCAGGCTGTTTTCCCCTCCCATATGAGGGAATGGGCTGAAAAAAACGCTAGCGGTTTTTTTCCGCGCGTTTTTTTGCAAAAAAACACATCGCTTATTTTTGCAAAAAAACGCGCGGAAAAAAACTGCACGGTTTTTGCCTCCCATTCACTTCTATTGCTTTCTTCAGGCGGAAAACGCCTGAAGAAAGGTCATGTCGCTTCTTTTTTCTGCTAGCTGAAAAATAACTAGCAGAAAGAAAAAGCTAGCGGAAAAAAAAAGCTAGCTGTTCACATAGGGCTCCATTGTAAAGGGGCTGATTTTGAAGCGAAATCCGCTGTCAAAAAACTCCCCTTTGCCCACGTGTGAACTAGCCCTTAAAAACAAACAAAAAACCCCCACCTTTTTCACCTAAAAGACAGACAAGTCACATGCTACACACTTCTACTAGGTGTGGACCACCCACGGTGCCTGGAGAAGAGGAGCTGGAGATGTCCCGAAATAATACGGCACATTACTTTGCAGGCATTTTCAGGATGTGCGGATTTTCAGGTGTGCAGCATGTGCCGTGTCTATCTACTAGGTCAGTAATCCGTTTGGATGCTTGGAAGGAATTGATCGGGGAGTTGGCAGTGCTACATGGTGGATGGGAGACTGTAATGGAAGATAGTCAATGAGAGATGGGGTTGTGGAAATATGGAAATAGAGGTACAGTGAGCCATGTGGGTGGTCTGGGGTATGTAAATGGAGGAATAATGAGCGATTTGGGTGGTTGGGAATAACTAAATAGATAAATGTGAGCATGAATGTGATTACTGGAGGAGGACATGATAGGAAACACATTTTGTGACTACTATTACTATTTGCTTACAACCTGCAGACAAGCGCTAAGTAGTTTGACCCTTTATGTCCCCAACTTATTAATGATTATAATAACATTAGCAATAAAAGATTGGAAAGCCAAATATCTAAGGAAACTAACAATTTTTGTTGTTGTTAAGTGTTATATCCTTGACAAGTGTTTCTTAATGTTTTTTAGCCGAATACCTCCTACTCAACTATACTACATCCAAGACTATGATCACACGCTGTGCTGCCCATTACAGTGGGAAGATGCTATAAATACCCCCTAGAGACATACAACAGGATACACCAACCAGATGTCTTATTAGTATAGAACTACAGCAATGGTGCTAGAAGTAATATGTCCTTGGCGGTCAGTTTTACATTCTCTTTTCTTCTGGGCCCGATCAAAGACCATGCTGCATCATTTTTTCTTATTTTTATGTTAATAATAATAATAATAATAATAATATTCTTGTGAGGAGATTGAGGCCTGGTTTACATTTGCATTCGGTAATCCATTCAGGGAGTCCGTATGGGGACCACCCCGAATGGACTACCAAACGCATTGGCAAGCGGTGTACAATGAAAGCACACGGACCCCTTAGACTATAATGGGGTCCATGTGCCTTCCTCACGGTGTCTGCACAAATCATGCGGGCATGAAAGTAGATCGTGAAGTACTTTTCTGTCCGCATGTTCCATATGGAGACCATGCGAAAAGCACATGGACCCCTTTATAGTCTATGGGGTCCGTGCGTTTTCACTGCACACCGCTTGCCAATACGTTCGGTAGTTCGTTCAGGGTGGGTCCCCATGCGGACTCCCCAAACGGATTACCGACGCAGAGGTGTACCAGGCCAGAGCCTGACTTATCTTTAGACCTATAACAAAAGAATTGTCCAGGTGACCAAATATTTCATGAGCAAATGTCTATATTCTGTTGAGGATATTTTACAGGTTAGACCCGGTTCACTTCTGCGTTCAGGTTTCTGTTTGGGGGGGTCTGCTTGGGGACCCCCAAATGGAAACCTATATGCAAAAAAAACTGGTTACCTGGGAAACTTATAGTCCCCATAATAATAATAGACTATAAAGGGGTCCGTGTGGTTTCCACTCAGTTTCCACACAAAACATGAGGACTCCCAGAACGGAAACCTGAACGCAGATGTGAATCGGGCCTAACAGGATGTCCTGTATTCATATGAACTTCAGGATATGAGTGGATGCAAAATGATTCCTCCTCTTTCTAGCATTAACATACCAAACACTGTATGAGGCGCAGTGATGCCTTCTTGTATGCAGGAAACACAATTTTGTTAAGCCATTCATCTTTAAATATTACAACTATATATTATGTTTTATTTTTCTTACTTGTATAGTGCCAACATATTCAGCAGCACTTTACAAACACTCAGTCACTAGCCCATATAGGACTTACAATCTCCATTCCTATCAGTATGTCTTTTAGTGTGGGAGGAAACCCAGACAACACAAATGCAGGGAGAACATACATGCAGCTGCTGTCTTTGGTCAGATTTGTACATAGGACTCCAGTGTTATAAGGCAACAGTGCTCACCACTGAGACAACGTTTAAGGCCATTTTAGATACTACAGTCCTATGAAAAAGTTTGGGCACCCCTATTAATCTTAATCATTTTTAGTTCTAAATATTTTGGTATTTGCAGCAGCCATTTCAGTTTGATATATCTAATAACTGATGGACACAGTAATATTTCAGGATTGAAATGAGGTTTATTGTACTAACAGAAAATGCGCAATATGCATTAAACCAAAATTTGACCAGTGCAAAAGTATGGGCACCTCAACAGAAAAGTGACATTAATATTTAGTACATCCTCCTTTTGCAAAGATAACAGCCTCTAGTTGCTTCCTGTAGCTTTTAATCAGTTCCTGGATCCTGGATGAAGGTATTTTGGACCATTTCTTTCTACAAAACAATTCAAGTTCAGTTAAGTTTGATGGTCGCCGAACATGGACAGCCCGCTCTCAAATGATCTGAAAACAAAGATTGTTCAACATAGTTGTTCAGGGGAAGGATACAAAACGTTGTCTCAGAGATTTAACCTGTCAGTTTCCACTGTGAGGAACATAGTAAGGAAATGGAAGACCACAGGGACAGTTCTTGTTAAGCCCAGAAGTGGCAGGCCAAGAAAAATATCAGAAAGGCAGAGAAGAAGAAGATTGTCAAGGACAATCCACAGACCACCTCCAAAGAGCTGCAGCATCATCTTGCTGCAGATGGTGTCACTGTGCATCGGTCAACTATACAGCGCACTTTGCACAAATAGAAGCTGTATGGGAGAGTGATGAGAAAGAAGCCGTTTCTGCACGTACGCCACAAATAGAGTTGCCTGAGGTATGAAAAAGCACATTTGGACAAGGCAGCTTCATTTTGGAAACAAAAATTGAGTTGTTTGGTTATAAAAAAAAAGGCGTTATGCATGGCGTCCAAAAAGAAACAGCATTCCAAGAAAAACACATGCTACCCACTGTAAAATTTGGTGGAGGTTCCATCATGCTTTGGGGCTGTGTGGCCAATCCCGGCATCGGGAATCTTGTTAAAGTTGAGGGTCGCATGGATTCCACTCAGTATCAGCAGATTCTTGAGAATAATGTTCAAGAATCAGTGACGAAGTTGAAGTTACGCCGGGGATGGATATTTCAGCAAGACAATGATCCAAAACACCGCTCCAAATCCTCAGGCATTCATGCAGAGGAACAATTACAATGTTCTGGAATGGCCATCCCAGTCCGCAGACCTGAATATCATTGAACATCTGTGGGATGATTTGAAGCGGGCTGTCCATGCTCGGCGACCATCTAACTTAACTGAACTTGAATTGTTTGTCCAAAATACCTTTATCCAGGATCCAGGAACTGATTAAAAGCTACAGGAAGCGACTAGAGGCTGTTATCTTTGCAAAAGGAGGATGTACTAAATATTAATGTCACTTTTCTGTTGAGGTGCCCATACTTTTGCACCAGTCAAATTTTGGTTTAATGCATATTGCGCATTTTCTGTTAGTACAATAAACCTCATTTCAATCCTGAAATATTACTGTGTCCATCAGTTATTAGATATATCAAACTGAAATGGCTGTTATAAACACCAAAATATTTAGAACTAAAAATGATTAAGATTAATAGGGGTGCCCAAACTTTTTCATAGGACTGTATATATATATGTGTCTCTGCATAGTAACATACCATAGCATTGTGCGATAGACAACTAATTATGAATGATATGTAGAACAATTTTGCCGTTCTATTTTGACCTACTAAAAATGAAATTATAAAAAGTTCTATGAGGAAATAAACTGAGACCTAAGCCAAAATGCAAGACTCCCACACACTACATAACAATGATGAAGAACATCCAAAAGTGTGCAACCATAGGAATCATTACTTTTACACTGCAGATTGGAAATGTCCACAACACTAAGGGCCCTATCAGAAAGCTTAATATTCAGGGCTATTATTGGCAACGAGCGATTCTAGGAACGTCAGATGAATAGTGAGCAAGGTGTTGTAGACTCAGGAACAATTTTGAGTGCAAAAATTTACGGACTTTCAGTCCAGCTTCAAAATAAAATGATTTCTTTTTATTATATGATACAATTTGTAATATTGTATCATTATTACATGCATGGTTTCTTGCATATTTACTTCCATATGAATTTAATCACTAGGTTTTTAATTCATTATAGGATCTTAACTGCTTCTGACTGACTATGGCTGGCAGCCATTATGAAAGAGTCAGGCTTAGATCAGCAGTCGTAGTTGGAGATGGCCTACTGACTCTATAGTAAACGCTTGCTGGTCAGTGGATTGCATCTTCTATGCAGGATAAAACATGCAGATTACCAGCAGTACATGTGATCACAACATTGATACTGATAATCTATGCAGCCGAATGGGGCAGAAGTGATTGGGGTAGAGCTTGATACTCCTCTATTCATTTTGCTTCACTGTGTGTAGCTGGCAAACAAATACTGAGCAACATGGTCCACTTCTGCAGGCCAAAATCTGACTGTGTAATACAGCCATACTATCAAGGGTAGACAAAAGACATACCGCAAGTTCATTGTCCATTTCAATGTAATTTCAATGTTAATTAAATGTTTCACTGGTTTCTGCCCTCATATTTGCCTACACATAAAAGATAGTATGAGACAAAAAAAAATAAACAATACTCGTCTGTTACAAGCCCCGCTGCCCCACTGAAGCCAACCACTGGTCACATGCAGTACATGTGTGACAGCTGAGGCCTGGGAATGATGTATGTGATATCCCAGAATGGGTAAGTACTGGCAATTATTTTAATTTATGCCATCCCCTAAATGTAGCCAGATTTCATACAATTCTGGACAACTCCAAGGAATTCATGAATGGAAACATCATTATTACAGTAAGTAGGGTAAGTGTGAAAAAATGTACTTTTAGTAGGATTCATTTTAGAATTTTATTAGGTCCCATGACTGTGACGTGTTGGTAAAATTTTTCTTATACACTAAGCTGCACTGTGATAGGAGGAGCACAAAAGGAAATAGACACCTCTACTTTGTGGAATACTTCTTTCCATTTGCACTATTCAGACAAGTCCTAATAACAGGTCCTAATACCATTCTAATACGTATGTATTCAGGCTGGGACCATACTACTGCATCTCAATGTCACTAATACATGTGTATTCAGGCTGGGACCATACTATTGCATCTCAATATCACAGCCACTGGTCCTAATAACATTGTAACACATACGTATTTAGGCGGGGACCATGGTCATACTACTGCATTTCAATGTCACAGTCAAGGGCCTTAATAACATTCTAATACATATGTATTCAGACTGGGACTATACTACTGCATTTGAATGTCACATTCAAAGTCGACTGTGGTTTTATTTAATTGATGTGTAAATTTCAGTTCACATAAGCATTGTTTAATCTGTTCTTCTGTACTGCCATAGGAACAGACTGAACAGTAAAGAAAAATTTGTCTAATGACTGATACCAATGAATCCTGAGGGACCCCCTTTTATTCTAATGGGGTCCATTGGGTATCCATTATGTTCTCTATTATTTTTCCACACAAAAAAGTCCTACATGATATTAGACAGACCCTCCTCCGATGCAGATATAAATATAGCCTAATACGCATTCAAGTTTTTTAACACACAATTATCTAAAATGCCTAACCCTTTAAAAGGGTTATCATACAAAGAATATGGTTTACAGTGAAATTCAACTCATAACTATAGTAATGTCCCAAGAATTATAACTGCACCACCTGCTGGTTCTGTAGAAAAGCCTTTCTGCGTCCACCACAGTAAATGTGGCTATGCAGAGGAATTCCTTGTGTGGTAAGCTGGCTGTCACTGAAGAAGCAGTATTGTTCTTTCATAGGAGATGCTGAGCAAGTGACGAGAATAAGACAGTGTTACTAGACTTGCTTAGTATCTCCTCCTGCTTCAGAATAGCCAGCTCTCCCCATTAGGGATCCCTCATCTAACAAGTTGTGCTATTATAACATAATTCCTGTAATTTATAACAATATAAGCATTTATTCAGTATAAATACAACAAAATATTCATAAATATGGACTGGATTTAACTGTAAACAATATATTCAGTGTGATAACCCCTTTATCCCAATAGTAACTGACATATAGAATTTATACATTGGTCACTAATGGACATTATTACGATACTATTGACTTTCTATGTTGATTGGTTTGGAATAGTGCAAGGTCTCTTATATTTTGTGAAGCAGGTGGGCGATTGTACTCTCACAACTGGCCATTTGCTCCTAACAGATGGGATCACAATGTTCCATTTAAATGTTGTGGTCAATAACAACCACAGCATTTTAGAGGTTTTGTAGGGATGAGGCACCCTCCGAAATGCGAACGCAGGATTCTCATGTCTTTACATGGCAGCTGGGGGCTAATGAAGGTCCCCAGGTCTGTCTTCTGTATATTCCTATTAGGCCCTGACAAATACATGGCCTAATAGGCTACATGTAAGAATCCCCTGAACTGAAAAATAATTTGCAAAAATGTAAAGTTCTATAAAAAAAAAAAACACAAGTCATAATAAACCATAAATCCTCCATCCTGAAATGTTTAGTAAATAATAATAAAAAAAAACATTTTGAGTATTGCCACATCAGTAATGACCTGAACAATACACCTGTAATTATGTTTTACTTGCACAGCTAAATATGTGAAAAAAAATGTAATACCAGAATTACAATTTCTTCAAGCAATTCCGTTAACACACATATAATTAAGTTATAGGTCTTGGAAAAGGACAATGGAAAAATTTTTTTATAAAAAAAAAGTTTTTATATCACTATAATTATTAGAAATGAGTGAACACTATTCGAAACAGCCATTTCGAATAGCACGCTCTCATAGAAATGAATGGACATAGCCGGCACGCGGGGGGTTAAGTCTGCGTGCCGGCCGCTTCCATTCATTTCTATGGGAGCGTGTTATTCGAAACGGCTGTTTCGAATAGTGTTTGCTCATCTCTAGTAATTATATCAACCCGTTTAATACATTTATCAAGTTATTTAAGTCACACAGTGAATGGCCCAAAATCTATAGCATAAAAAGGCAATGGAAAAATTGATGTTTTCTTTTCTATTTCTTCCTAGAAAGAGTCAATAAAAATTACCCAATGACATACTGTATATCTATTCCAAAATAGTATCATTAAACACTATAACCTGTCCTGCAAAAAAAAACAAAACAATCTTTTATGCAGTTACATTGAAGGAAACAGAGCAAAATAGGTTTTGGTATGTGACAGCGGAAGAACGCAAGAAATGGTTTGGTCCTTAAGGCCTAAAACAGGCTGGTCACTAAATGGTTAAAGATGCTCTAACATCTGGCTTCCTTTCTGCGTCCTTCTTCAGGACCAGATCCCTGCACCTAAAACAATATCTTTTTCTATTTCTTTTTTGTCTTTACAAAACGGTAACTTTTTGCAAATAAACTTTTTAGTCCTGAAAACAAACTTTATGTTAGATGAAATACAAATAATGTGTTGTTGTTACCGCACAAATGACACTTGAGGTTTTATGTACCCTGGCTAGGGAGCTATTGGGGGAAATCCCTCAGAACTGATTAATGCTATGTCTGTTTGTGACTGGCTTCCTTACAAAGATACGATCAAACATAAAAGAAACATTTTACATCTTTGCATCCTGTTAACAATTCACTTGTCATTTAGTTGCAAAAACCCAGGTTCTTTGCAGTAAGCAGCTTCTGACACAACAAGTGAAGCATATGATCACTTTTCTATAATTTGCATCTCAATGTAATCTACACAAAATAATAAGAAACATCTTACTACTGATTCTGAGATAGAGTACCATAGGGCTATATTCACAATACTGTTTTCTGCTAATGGAAGCAAACTTGTCAGGCATCTATCTCTCTAACAGATTTTCAGATCTTAAAGTCAAAAATGGTGCAAGGAAGCAAATGAAAGTTACATTAGATTTTACATGTGGATTTTGGATTTATTGTGAATTGTAATTTGGGGATCAAACGTGAACGTACGTACTAAGATCATCAAGTCAGCGAGAGCCCAGTCACAACTCCACTACTTGTGAGAATTCATTAAACTACACCATTCAAGGTGCATAATAAGTAACTAAAGTAGCATAAATACTCAAAAAAGTATACAATCAGATCATTATATATGCAGAGATGGAAAACTAGCCATCCACTGCATATACACATTTGCCTTTTCAAATACATTATATAAATATGAAAAGACTTATGTATGCAATATAAAAAGGTGTACATTTATGGCGGATTGTGTCCCTTGTCACATCCAGTTTCCTATTATAGGCTAACAGTAACGTGAAGGCCTAAAACTATTGCAAGACACGGCGGCGCTTCTGCAGTAACAGTATAAAGAAGCTGGAAACATAAACTCAGTAACCTTAACATTCTTCTATGAGAAGATAAATTTGCCTCCATACGTCCGGAAGCGTTACCATGAGCTTCCTGATTCTGACATATGCGAATGTCTGGGTTTATCACAAATAACATAATTTCCCACTGTCCACAAATAACCCATTTATAACAGTGTATGTGAGACTTTGCTGCATGCTAGGGTTTTCTTAAAGGGGTGGTGTCTACTGGTCAGAACAACAAGACAAGCAACTTGGAAAAGATCATAAAATTCATCACCTCAGAGCGGATGTTACACTAAGTTCCCTGACAGACATAGAATGGGTCAAGTATAGAAATATAGGACCTCAGCCATGCGATATATGCTTAACTGTGTCCCGCAATGGCAAACATGTCTCAAGGCGACAGGACAGAAGTCTTAGCCTCTGAGCCCTGTCCCTCCCTGTACAACATGAAGGAGCTCAGTATGAAGAAGTGCTTAGACGACACATATGGAGCTCAGGCCTGACATGTAAGCATGTGCATGTTGTGACACCCGTGTGTTACCTCCACACAGGGACATGCTGCTGGCCTGCCTGTCTGAGGTGAAGTACTCCATTACCTCAGCAGGACTTACACATAGTAACCGTGTGGAGACATGGCAGCAGCGGTATTGCCTTGCACAGGGGACTATTACACCTCATGTCAACTTCAACTGTGGCTTTTCTGCAGCGACTCCTGGTAAATTCTAACGCCTACTATATCCTGACAGAGGGCAGCATGCTTGGAGTTGTAGTTTCACAATGACTGTATATATATATATATATATATATATATATACAGTGTCCGGGTGCAGTAGTAGTTGGGTCACACATGCTCTCACGCTCTGTAACTCTGGTGGTTGTGAAAGGGTTAAGGCTCTTGTGTTACCTGCAGAATCCTTTTTTCTTCCGATCCCCCATGTTGTGTCTCAAGCCATAACTTCCCAGGGACAAGCGAAGTAGCAGCCACCCTCTGCGAGCAGATATCAGCCCCTTGCTAGACGCCCAGCATGTCAGCCCGCGTACAATGTACAGCTATGGGTAGAATGTATAGGCACCAGATCCCAGGTCACAATCCGAGGTAGATCCCAAAGAGATCAGGGAGTCGTTGCTGCTAGATCCTTGTTGCTGGCTTGCTGAGCCGCTCTTCCCATGCTGAGAATGATGTGTTATGTAAAAGCTGCAGCAGGATGTGGGATCTACTCTATCAGTCCTGCAGTGTCCTCTGCATGTGGCGGAGAGAAAGCAGCAGCAGCTAGGTCACAAGTCACACGGCCTGACAGAGCTGTCACTGGAGGCCACAGTGCAGGACAACAGGACAGGCGTGCACTGGAATGTAAGGAACGTGAGGCTGCACACTGCACTGCACACAGTGCCAGGACACAGGGGAGCCCTGCACTAAATCTACTGAGGTGATCTACACAGCCTGTGCTAAAATGAAAGTGACTTCAAGTCTCTCTGACCAGTAGAGGGAGGAGCAAGGACTACACACAGCCCCTTTAACCCATACAGGACATGAAGACAGGACAGCCAGCTCTCTAGACCTCCTAGTGTACTCAATATATTCAAATTCCAATGAAATCTAAAAATGGATAATACGGAACTCCAATACCAATACCTATATAATACATTAATAAACTATGGGAAAATAAATAAAACAACTACATACATCTGATACTTACTCATGTACTTGTTGCAGGGCCCTTGCAACTAAAGTACTTGTAATATCATATAATGGGCAAATCCCAACAATTCATATGATATATAAGAACACAATCGTGTGCATGGACAGACAGTGAGAATCAATGAATAAAATCCAGTTTGTAGCAGTAACTTGTATAGTGAATAACTGGTTCATATATAACTTTAATTGTACAGAGATTCATATAGTGAATAAGCAGGTCATATGTATCTCTGATAGCTGTCAGTGAACAGAAACCATTTATGTCAGCATGTGTGAAGTAAACAATCTGTGCAGCTTCAATGACTATATAATAGTCATAATAATAATAATAATAGCATCCACTTACAATAGCCCCTTTGTCGCGGTTAAATTGGTTGTTACTCATAGCCATTGTTTTTTCTATATGATCTAGTTGTCAAAGGAAATGTAGAAAGTAACAGATTCTATTCCATGACAACTATGAACTGGTTATTCACATTGAGTCACTGCTAAATTTGGATGCTATCCATAACCATAGAAGTCTTTTTTATGTATGATCTACTTGCTAAATGCAATGCTGACACAAATGAATTCTATTCACTGATTGCTATAAAAGTCATATATAAACCAGTTATTCACTATACATGTCACTTATGCAAACGGAATTTATTCTAAATTTTATTCATTATTATCATCATCCGCACATACCCTTTAGGCTGAGTTTACACGGGAAATTTTGGCCAGGATTTTGAGGTGGAATCCGAAAATCAATGGGAACTGGTCAGTTCTTTTTTTCCGGGAGCTGTTTGTTTAGGCTCCCAGAAAATAGAAGCGAAATGCTCATTCTTCAGACGGATTCACCTCGCGATATCCGCCTGAATACACTCCCTCCCGACTAGGCCCATTCATTTGGGCCTAATCAGGAGCAGATTGCCGCGACTGAATGCCGGTGCACTGCACCAGCATCCTGTCGCGGCTACCCGTTTTTTTGACCGGAATCTGAGGCGGTCTCCGCCTCAAATTCCGGTCTAAAATACCCTGTGTGAACCTGGCCTCAGAGTGTGTTGTTACTTATGTATGAATTGTTGTTATAATTTATATATGCTCATTGTATTAGCAATTGCTATAATTTGGATTAGAGATGAGCGAGTACTATTCGAAACGGCAGTTTCGAATAGCACGCACCCTTTTGAATGAATGGACACAGCCGGCTCCATTCATTCCTATGGGTGCGTGCTATTCGAAACTGCCGTTTCGAATAGTACTCGCTCATCTTTAATTAGGATCTATTTTTGTAATCTCTTATTAAAATTTCTATTGGAAAGATGAAAAGTAATATACTGTCATCCAATGTATATTGAAATATTATTTGCATAATTCTGACACAGTGGAGCGAATTTCTGAAAGTTACCATACAGGTTTTCTGGTGCAAACGTGGCACACAGCAATTTCCCATTTGCTCAACACCTTTAGAGAACAGTGGGCCGAGCAGGCCAGGAATCAAAGGGGGGCTGGGGGACCTCAATCCGATAGATTTACTATAACTTGTGGTAGAAAACTGGTGTGAGTAATACCATTAGGCTGCGTTCACACCGAGTTTTTTTGGTCAGGAATTTGGTCAGGAATCTGCTTAAAAATCCTGACCAAAAAAAAAACGCCTCACCATACAGTCCTATGTAATCTTTTAATCTAGCAGATTAGAAAAAGAAGTGACGTCCATTCTTCAGGCAGATTCTGCCTCAGGAAATCAATACAAGTCAGCATTTTTGGGCACTTTTTTTGGCAAAAACGCCTCAAAAAATGCCAGGCAGACTTTCCACCTCCCATTGACTTGCATTGATTTTTTTTCAGGCAGAAATGCCTGAAAAACGCTTCAAAAAACGCCTCAAAAAACTCCTCAAACAACGTCTCATGCTTATTCCTCAAGCTGATTTTTCCTGACCAAATTCCTGACCAAAAAACCCTGTGTGAACGCAGCCTTATACACTAGTTCCTGACTGGTTTAGATTTCAATTTTGGGGACCTCCCATGGTGTGCTGGAATTAAGAGGCTTGTTCACCCCTTCTTGCTCCACGCCGTACTATTACGTTGCACTGAATATAAGCGCTGTAATGCTGCAGACACAAAAATATACCCTGACTCCTGCGGCTAAACCCCTTGGATGAAAATAGTGATCACAGCATCCGGGAAGTTCAGGGGCAAGATTATCCCCCAGCTACTGATTGGATCCCCCGTAATGAGATCGCAGGGTCTGAGGGCTCGCCATGGAAGTCAGAAGGCGAGTGAATCCAAAATAAAGTACAAAAAATAATCAAATAACAAAAAGTAATAAAAACAACATATTTTCATTTAAAAATACAATGTAACAAGTATTCGCATGTGCAAATAAGTCTGCACTATCCCAAAATAACATTATTTATCCCGTACTGTGAATGCTATAAAAAATAAATAAATAAATAAAAAATATATATATAGATATAGATAGATAGATAGATAGATAGATAGATAGATAGATACGACAATGCCCAAATTTGTGACAATTCTTTGCCTTGTATGCCATATGGGCAGGGCTTGCAAAAAGTGGAAAAAGGCTCGTCTGGAAATGGACCATGACTTTTTTTGGCAGCCACTAAGCCAACTTAAAGGTGCTCTAAACTTAGACAAGACAGTTTAACAATACGCCAGATTTATCATCCAACATTGTGAGAAATCTGTCAAATTTTAAAGGTGTCTAGTCTGTATTAGTAAATCCAGTATACTAGTTTAAATAGTTTAGACACTTTAGACAGTATTAGTAAATCCGCCACCTATGTAATTTATCATGTAATATGTTGATGTTGCATATATTATTCTGAAATGGTTACTGTTTGTTCAAGGGAGGAAGGAGGCTGAGGTACAGATTTTTATTTTTTTTTACCCAGAAAATACATACATAGCCATTGTGTGAATTTAAGGCACATTACTTTTAGCAGTGGAGGATTGTCTTGGGCAGCCCATCATTAGGTGAGAGGAGCAGATTTTTCACACAACTTGTGAGGAGTAGGAGTGTGGAAAGGAAGAGAGAACTGCCAGATGTAATGAGCTATTAAGATGTTAAGTATTATCTAACAAACTGTAAGTGTGTATTTGTACATAATACACAGGGTATAGGGACTAGAGTAAATCCAGTACACTGAAAAAATTCCCTATCTAAAATAAAATATAACTTTTATTTCTTTATAGATAAAAAACGTGGACCCAAATAAAAACAAAAGGGTTTATAAAGTGAGGCAGTGTGATACAGCTTTCCTGAGCAGTTGAGTGACAGTGGGCAGTAACCCTCTTTTTTCTCTATTTCTAGCCCACCCTGTCCTTAATAGACTTCTGCTCCTATATAGCTGTTCTAATTAAAGTAACACATTATCCACACTCACAACCCTACTACAAGCAGTGAGGAGGTAAAGCGGGGGTATAAGTGTGTATTTGTAGCAGGTCTGGGACCTTGCAGGTATTGTTACCTCGAAAGGAGAAACACACTCACTCAGGTTTGGCTATCATTGGTACTTTCCTTAAGATACTAATTTGGTTCAGTAGAAGTTAAAGAAATTAAAGGTTTTCCCATCCCAGGGTTTCTCCTGCTCTACTGCCTCCTCTCCACTCTAGTTCCTAGCTTTCATCTCAGGCCTGCAGCATATTACCTTGATAAACAGTTATACATGTTCTAAATTACACAGAAATAACAGAGGCAATGATCAAACACTGTTCTAGGCCTTATCTGGGCACAGCAGCTGAGAGTACTTGGCAGAGAAAGGGCTAGTACACACAGCAGAAACCTTTTCCACCGTATCATTTCTCCATGCGGCCAGCTGCAACGGGATGCCACGGCATCCTGCAGTTGATTAGGCCCAAATGAATGGGCCTAATCGGGAGTGAGTCTCTTCTGAGTCAGTCGCAGAATTCGCAGGAAGATAGGGCATGTTGTTTCTTTTTCCTGCTAGCTGAAAAAAATTGCTAGAGGGAAAAAAAAGCCAGCGGCTCCCATTGAAATGAATAGGAGCCTTTTTTGCAGGCGGATTTTGAGGCGGATTCCGACTCAAAATCCCCCTGCAAAAAACTGTGTGAACATACTCAAAGAGAAGAATATATAGGTGGCCAGCAGCTGCCTGAAGACTACAGCTAAATATCAGTGGTGGTATGAAACCTTGGCAAAGATCTGTAAACACTGAAGACACATATTCAACTTTGACAACTAGTGCAAGATAGATAAAGCAATATACTGAGCAAAACACTTCAGTTAGCTTCAGCTACAAGTTTAAATATGATCCTGGAGATGGAAATTGGAAATTGTCGCTGCATGTGACCCATGAGGCTCAATGAGTGGGCACGTGATGTTACTACCTGTGGCATCCTGGGATCTCTTCTCTCATGTGATAGCTGAGGCTAATCAGTGGCTTCAGTGGAAGGGATCTGAGATGTCACAGCCAGCGAGGAGTTTCACTCCGCGCTGGGAAGACACCAGAGCACTTGGGTCAAGTGAATATGATTTTTTTTTACACCTTCTCCGGCCTGTTTTAAAACTTTTTTTTGCCTGGACAACCTCTTTAAGGACAAAAAAAAAAGTCCTTTAGCAACACATAGCAGTCTTTTTGTTCATACAGGTGCCACACTTAACGCACACAGATTCTGCTTCTCTAGCTACATATTAAGGCTCAGGATGATAGCTTTCGCAATCCAGTCCTACCACATGCTGCACAGTCAATGGTCGGGGCTAAAAGTGAGGCTTATACCTAATTTCGCTGTGGCACATTGCACACACTGTCCCTCTTTTTGTCTTTTGAAAGTTGGGAGGTATGCCTACGTCCTCCCTCTTCTGAATTGTAATAGAGATTGGATCACTGCTCCATTTGTTTGGCGAAACCTCTGGTTATACACATGACCAGAGAAGTCCTAAGTTAAGTTAATTTTTAATGGCTGGTTTCCAACTCCTTATGATGTGGTTTGTTGCCATCACAGGTCAAATTTCTGTGGGCCCCCCTTGTTGGCAGAAGCAGGCTGAACTTTGTACCCACAAATCGAAATCTAAGCTTCACAGATGAACAGCTCTGGCCAC
Organism: Leptodactylus fuscus; assembly: GCF_031893055.1. Lineage (NCBI taxonomy): Eukaryota > Metazoa > Chordata > Amphibia > Anura > Leptodactylidae > Leptodactylus > Leptodactylus fuscus. The sequence goes on along the minus strand of NC_134265.1, from coordinate 91,631,343 downwards.
TTAAAAGGGATTTTTCCGTGAAACAAAGGTATAGAATTAGGAAAACTTTTTAAAATAGCATTGTTCACCGCACTTATTTCCTCCCACTGGTGTTTGGATGGTTACTGCGTCTCTCTGAACTCTACTTCTTGATGCACAGTAAATGCCCGCTCAGACAACCACTGGTTTAGGCTGTCACCATTGTGACTAGTGATTGACTGACAGGCATTTCCAGGTATTTTCTGCTTATCTAGGAGGAACACGCAAGAGTAAGACTTGGTGAGGTTAGAAATTGTTTTTAATACTTATTTATTTTTAGCCAATTTTGCCATGGGATATGTAATCAGTATTAGACCAGTAAAGTCTGACACCCAGGACTCCCGCAGATTCAGGGACAGAATCCCCGAATGGAATCCAGGTGCAGGAGTGATCCTAGCCTTACTATTATATAAGTACATTAATACTATGAAATGTATAAAAAAATTTGGAGATTCCCTATAACAAGGTCAGAATCAAGTCCAGTATTGACACTCTCCATAGATATATGAGAGATAAACATTCTACATGCTTTCCATACAATTAGGTTGCCTTCAGTATGTCATCTTACATGGTCAGCAATATAATTTCTCTGTCATCTGCAGTAACCGAATATAAATGACATCCTGCTTATAGCGGCGTCCATGTGTAAAACAGTGTCCTGAGGGAAACAGATAAGCCTGGGTGTATGATGGAGCAAAACATATCTCATCCTGCATTTAGTGTGCCCACAACTGCTGTGCTGATTGTAACCCTTCTACATATCCTCTGGGATCTTCATGTGTAAACATCTTTGCCCGTCCAAGTCACCAGTGCCCCAATGCAAGGGTCGCCTGTATATTAAATAGTAAATAGGCTACTAGTGACTATATCATTCATTGTCATATCATTATCATTATTTTTTGGATTATGCTAGTAATCTTACTCAAATATCACATACTGAATAATCCAAACTTCTGAAAGTGGTTAAACCACTATGGCATGCTATCTTATCCCAGAAGACCACAAGAAACATTGAAAAGTCATTGGATAGACATTTTTCAATTACTTTTAATTAGATGTTGTTGCTGTCTTCAGTGATAAGATATTGCAGTTTAACCATTAGCAGAACTGCAGGTTAGCTCTGCTACATCTGTAGTGAGTGTAGAGGAGTGCATTGAGTTGAATGCTACTATTCAGATTATCCTGCTCTGCCACAACTGGGGTTTACTATATTGGGAAGCCAAAAAGTCTCTATGAATCATAGAAAATAAAAAGTGCACATAATTAGATTTTGAATTATGTTAACTTTTTCTGGTTGAGGCCTACATTTGGACAAAGTCAGGGTAGTTACATGTTTGGCACCCACACCATTGTTTGGTAAGGGAGTATTTTTAATATTAGACAACTTGTTTTGTATTTGCTTAATCTGTAACATAAGAGAAATAAAAAAAATCTGCTAAAATTAACAAAATCTTTATGTGCACTGGAACCACTCCTTTGACTGAAGTGCCATCCAGTGGTCAATTTTAAGAATTACACTGAAATTTTCTAGGTCCCCAATATGTTGTAGCTTGAAAGACATGTCTGTAATAGATTGGTATTATTTGCCAGTGATACACTTTTGCCCTAGTGGTACTACAATCAAATATGGAGGCTTCAGCTATATGACCACTGTGTTACTGCGTAGATATCACTTATACATGCAAGCATCTTATTGTAGCATAGCATATATATAATATATAACACTTATATACACACAAGTATCATTTTATATTGTGCTTATTGTTGTGTGTTGAATTTTATTTATCAAGCAATCTTATTTTCTGTACTTAAAACTAAACAAATTTTCATTTTCTGGCAGCATGTGTGACATTAATAAATGTTGTTATATACTTTATTAATTGATTTGGCTCCTTTCCATGAAATCCTGTGCTGAAAATCACTTATTGACCTTTAATAATGCAGGGTAACTAAGAGTGGGTCACTTCAAACAGTTTTATTTTGAGCATTATAAAACATAGAATAGTACTTTCTGGCGTTATTTGAAAAAGAGATTTTTACTTGGGCCTTTTTCTTCACAGTGGCCCACACAGTATAATATGCTCCCCAGTGGCCCCACACAGTATAATATGCTCCCCAGTGGCCCCACACAGTATAATATGCTCCACAGTGGCCCCACACAGTATAATATGTTCCCCAGTGGCCCCACACAGTATAATATGCTCCCCAGTGGCCTCACACAGTATAATATGCTCCCCAGTGGCCTCACACAGTATAATATGCTCCCCAGTGGCCCCACACAGTATAATATGCTCCCCAGTGGCCTCACACAGTATAATATGCTCCACAGTGGCCCCACACAGTATAATATGCTCCCCAGTGGCCCCACACAGTATAATATGCTCCACAGTGGCCCCACACAGTATAAAATGCTCCCAAGAGTCCCTCTTAAGCCGCTTCAGGCAAACTCCATGAAATTTGATGAATGTGTTTTAGTGCTATTATTATACACTGGGATCACCTCAGACCCCAGAGTATAATAATCAGAAGCCCAGGGGAGGTGATGGAAAATAACAAATACTTCCAGTATACTCACCTTACCTCACCTTTCTTGGGCATCATCGTTCCATCCGGCTGTCTTCAGCATCCTCCTCGGTCTTCTCCTGCCTGTTGTTGAGGTCACACACCCCAGATGTCACTGCTGGGGCCTGTGATTAGGCTTCATTGGTCACGTTGGGCGCGATGACGTCATTATGCTGGCACACTCCATGTGACTGCTGAGCTCCAATACCCAGGAACATCACAGGTAGTGGCATCCTTGGGTCCCTTCCTTAGGTCGCTGAGACCGCTGATTGGCCTCAGCAGTCACGTGCAACAGGGACTTCCACTGCAAGACAACAACAAAGCTGCAGGACCGGACCAAGTTGGGAGACACTGGAGCACTGGGGACAGGTGAGTATGTTTTTGGCCTAATTAAAAAATAATATTTTAACCTGGACAACTTCTTTAAAGACTGATTTTTTACAGCGACAGATTTTTCTCCCATTATCCTCTATGAAAGTTGTCTCTCTATCAGCAGATCACCCCTCTAACCAGAGAATGTTGGCAGCTTATCTAGAATTCAGAACAGGGAGTCTAAAGTTATGTTAAAGAGTAAATAAAGGGCATACCTGACAATTTCTTCTACATATAGGGAAAGGTTAGGAAAACGGGCCATTCAACTATATTGTGCCTATAGCGCTGTACTGTGAGAGAGGGAGGAAGGCCCCCCCCCCCCCCCAGTACTCGTCTATGGACGAGCACTATCAGGAGGGAAGGGAGGCATTCCTCACCGCTCTCACAGTACAGCAAATTGGAAAGGATATAAAGGAAAACCGGGAAAGGACAGAGCGCTAATGGCAGCAAATTCAAAATAGACCTGAGTATAAAAATCATGATGTGGATGGTTAAGATGAATTGGTTCTGTTTATTGCTCCAAAGACATGAACAACAGTTTAAAATGGCTACGCGTTTCGACACCGGGTGGGTGTCTTCTTCAGGCCAGGCAGGAGGTGTCCAGCAATAGCCTAAGAACCAAATCAGGCCCTGATTTGGTTCTTGACTGTCAGTATTGTGTTTTATAATTGTGATATAGGTTTTTACTATGTATTATACATTGTTGCTATTGCTGTATGGATTTGGAAGGTATCAACAACGCTTTGGCTCTTTTGATTTTTTTCACCGTATCTTTAAAAATTGTAGACCAGGAGTTCTCAGACATAGGGGTACCTAAGGTGTATGTGTTTCACTATATTTTAGTACTTTTTGATCTAGGAAAAAGGGCGTGTAGATATATATATATATATATATATATATATATATATATATATATACTGCTCAAAAAAATAAAGGGAACACTCAAATAACACATCCTAGATCTGAATGAATGAAATATTCTCATTGAATTCTTTGTTCTGTACAAAGTTGAATGTGATGACAACAAAATCACACAAAAATCATCAATGGAAATCAAATGTATTAACCAATGCAGGCCTGGATTTGGAGTTACCCCCAAAATTAAAGTGGAAAAACACACTACAGGCTGATCTAACTTTGATGTAATGTCCTTAAAACATGTCAAAATGAGGCTCAGTAGTGTGTGTGGCCTCCAACGTGCCTGTATGACCTCGGTACAACACCTGGGCATGCTCCTGATGAGGTTGTGGATGGTCTCCTAAGGAATCTCCTCCTAGACCTGTACTAAAGCATGTGCCAAATCCTGGACAGTCTGGGGGATAATACTGTTTGCAGGGGCCACTAAGGGACATAATACTGTGTGCAGGGGCCACTATGGGGGATAATACTGTGTGCAGGGGCCACTATGGGACATAATACTGTGTGCAGGGGCCACTATGGGGGATAATACTGTGTGCACGGGCCACTAAGGGACATAATACTGTGTGCAGGGGCCACTATGGGGGATAATACTGTGTACAGGGGTCACTATGGGGGATAATACTGTGTTAAGGGGCCACTATGGGGCATAATAGAACGCGCAGAAATGCGTAGGAGGGGGTCGGTCGAGGTCTTCGGCGTTGGTGTCGGTCGGGGAGGGGGGGGGGGGGCCCCATGTCAAAAGTTCACCACAGGGCCCCGCCATTCCTAGTTACGCCACTGGTGGGGGCCACTGTAGGTAGCATATTGTACTGTATGAGGGCCAGGCGGTGCAGGCTCCTTAGGAGAAGAAAGCCTGCGCTGCCCGTATGTGCCTCCATCATGTGACTGGTGTGTCCCACATTAACATAAAAAAATATATAATAAAAAAATATATAAAAATTTTTGTGGTGTTCAGGAGTCCACTTTGGAACCTGCTGCACGCCACTTATTCTGAAAACTGAGCTCTGACGAAGGGGTCCGTTTTTCTACACGCCAAACCCCAAAATGTGTTATCTGTTCAATAAACATTTCTTCATCTATACTACCTAGTCCATGTATTTGAGAAGTGTGCCACCCAGTTTTTTCCAACTGATCTTCAGTTTCCATACTGCCAAAGTTATACACGCTAAGGTCTCATTCATATGATCACAATGTGGATATATTCTAATGCCTGGCATTACTGGCTTTCTATGCCAAATACTGCGGTCTGTCTCTGTAACAGTTCCAAGGTGTTCTACTTGTCATTGCAGACTTTTTGAGACCACTGGTATGGGAACCTAACCACAGACAATTACTAATAGGTAAATGACACTAATGTGAATGTGTCTGATATACTATCGAGAAAAGTAGACAATCTCTGTACACTGCTGTGGAATATGTTGGCACTATATAAAGCACCAAATGTTCCCTTATTTCTATATTTAGAAGTCTCTTTGTCAGAATAACCATGAAATATTTTTTGTGAATGCAGAAATGCTTGCATAGGGAATTTTGATAAACCACAAACCACAATTTCCTGGAAACATATTCCAGGCAAATAATGTTGTACCGTCAAAATAATCTTTTTCATACTCAATATTTTTAAAGGGAGTCTATCAGGCTCAATCTGCAATCCAATCTGCAAGCAGCCTGTAACAGAAGATGAGTTGCTGAGCAGATGGATATATATATATATATATATATATATATATATATATATATATATCTCTGTGGGAAAAGATTCAGTATAACTTGCTATTTATCGATCTACTGTAAATCGCAATCTCATTGTTTGACATCTATCTGTTTGTACATTCATATAGGGAAGGCTTTGAACAAAGGATTTACCCATGGCTTGACATATTTTGATTTCAGGGACAGCAGGATTTTTTTTCAATATTGAGAGAACCATAACTTTGTCTCCTTGAAAGATGTCCAACAAGATCACTAATTTATTGACTCATTCTGTGCAGTGATAGAGTCTTATCTTGAAGGTACAGCAGTGTCAAAATAGTTCCTTAACTCATAGTGTAGTGTTACTTAGCAGCTGCAATTATATGTCTGTGTTTTCATAGACATCTGTGTAAAAAGTGTAGAAAGCAGAACTGGCTCAACATTGCTAAGTCTCTGCATTCCCATAGGAATGCATTGGCCAGCGCTGATTGGCCAGAGTACGGAATTCGACCAATCAGCGCTGGCTCTGCTGGAGGAGGCGGAGTCTAAGATCGCTCCACACCAGTCTCCATTCAGGTCCAACCTTAGACTCCGCCTCCTACGGAAGAGCCAGCGCTGATTGGCCGAAGGCTGGCCAATGCATTCCTATGGGAATGCAGAGACTTAGCAGTGCTGAGCCAGTTCTGCTCAACTACACCGTGTGCCGGTCAGCCCATCAGATGTAGCAGAGCTGAGGGTGCACTAGAACCCTTATGCACCCTCGGCTCTGCTACATCTGATGAGCTGACCGGCAAACGGTGTAGTTGAGCAGAACTGGCTCAGCACTGCTAAGTCTCTGCATTCCCATAGGAATGCATTGGCCAGCCTTCGGCCAATCAGCGCTGGCTCTGCCGGAGGAGGCGGAGTCTAAGGTCGGACCTGAATGGAGACTGGTGTGGAGCGATCTTAGACTCCGCCTCCTCCAGCAGAGCCAGCGCTGATTGGTCGAATTCCGTACTCTGGCCAATCAGCGCTGTCCAATGCATTCCTATAGGGAAAAGTTAGCTTGCGAAAATCGCAAGCTGACAGGGATTTCCATGAAATAAAGTGACTTTTATGCCCCCAGACATGCTTCCCCTGCTGTCCCAGTGTCATTCCAGGGTGTTGGTATCATTTCCTGGGGTGTCATAGTGGACTTGGTGACCCTCCAGGCACGGATTTGGGTTTCCCCCTTAACGAGTATATGTTCCCCATAGACTATAATGGGGTTCGAAACCCGTTCGAACACTCGAACAGTGAGCGGCTGTTCGAATCGAATTTTGAACCTCGAACATTTTAGTGTTCGCTCATCTCTAGTCCTCTTTAAACATTGAGGTGGAATGAAGGGGCTCATGACACTGGGGGCAGACGAAGGGAGGGGGGAGAACGGCATGACACTGGGGCAGAAATGGAGGGACATGAATCTGGGGGCAGAGATGGGGGGACATGAATCTGGGGGAAGAGATGGAGGGACATGAATCTGGGGGCAGAGATGGGGGACATGAATCTGGGGGCAGAGATGGGGGGGACATGAATCTGGGGCCAGAGATGGGGGGATATGAATCTGGGGGCAGAGATGGGGGGACATGAATCTGGGGGCAGAGATGGAGGGACATGAATCTGGGGGCAGAGATGGAGGGACATGAATCTGGGGGCAGAGATGGGGGGACATGAATCTGGGGGCAGAGATGGGGGAACATGAATCTGGGGGCAGATGAAGGGTGTATATGTAACTGGGGGAAAGATGGAGGGGAGACATATAGTTTACGGGTGACTGTAGGAGGATTATACAGTGTGGGGGCACATGAAAACTGAATGGGCGGAGTCAACATAAAAGTAGGTGGAGCTAAATTTGCCGCGGTGCGGCCCGCCGACTGGCTGGGATCTTGCTCTGCGGCCCACATGCTGAGTTGAGTTTGAGACCCCTGATCTAGACTGAGTGGACACTCCAAGGAGAGAGTCAGCCGCAGACAGTTGCCTTCATTTTGTATTTTTATTTAATACTCATCATAGTTATGATTTTTTTTTCCCCTAGCTAGCCAATAGTATATTTACCCCTGGAAATACACAACTTTCAAAAGATGGCCTAACAATACTAAAAATAAAATGCTGAGCATACCACAACGAAAATCACACAGAAAAATATAAATAATACCAGACATCTTTGTTATATTGATGCATAAAAATGTATAAAAACACGTTATATGGGGGACAAAGTAAACCTACAAAAATTGAAAAACTCCTCAATGGTAGAATAAATAGTATACATTATGGGCTACTAAGTCCAAGCATCAAAAAATACCCACCAAAGTGTCATACTCTCTCTCTCTCTCTCTCTCACACACACACACACACACACACACACACACACACACACACACACACACACACACACACACACACACACACACACACACACACACACACACACACACACACACACACACCACAGTTGGAACATAATTACCTAAAACAAGCAATTGGTATATATATAAACACATAAATGCACACAGATAATGGGAGGAAGAAAATGACAGTCAATAACACTATGTAACAAATTTTTATTTTTGTTTTGTCTTTGTTTCAATAATGTTATTTTCTGATTATTTAAATCTGAAAACAATATTAAACGCTAATTTCAACTCATAAACTTTGCTTTTGGTACCAGGACATCGATATTTTAAAATCATATATTTTAATTAACAAGTACAGTATATCCTATGTCTAGATGGTGAAATATTCTAGACTGTTCTGAAAACTTCTAACGTCTACATCATCTCTAGCCATGTCTAGATGTCAGTATAATATTCTAGACGTCTGCCTGTTTACTATATAAGCACGTCTGCTGGACAGTTGTACTTATTGTAACTGCAGTTATAGTGTGATAGTGGATAGCGATATAGTGTGAGAGCAAGTGCAACAACTGAGTAGCACTGAGAAATATAGTGTGTAGTTAGATGCAGAGATGGCATCAAGAGGCTGTGAGTCCCATATCTCGTATCAAGTCGTTGAGATCCTTTTGATTGGGGTAGTATCTCTCCGTTTCTCCCCTCCTGACTTTATAGACTGGATCAGTTACATCTTCTTGTTCAAAGTCTGATGTGCTACTTTCTTCTGATGATGGCTGATTTCTTTCAGGAGGTGCAGGTATGGGGAGCTCAGTGCAGTTTGGTACTGGAGCAATTGATGATGGGATATCAGAATACGCCACTGGATTAGCATTCTTGAAAGAAGAGCCATGAAGTTTGCTATTCCAAGAATTTGTTGAGAGCCTACCGACCACTTACCCAACTGCCACTTTTGCATGGTCGATCCTTCCAAACGTCGAAGTGGCAAGAATGCTCCTCAAGTGGCGTATCCTGATATCCCATCATCAATTGCTCCATGACCAAACTGCACTGAGCTCTCCATACCTGCACCTACTGAAAGAAATCAGACATCATCAGAAAAATGTGGAACAGACTTTGAACAAGAAGATGTAACTGATCCAGTCTATAGTGGCAGTAGGGGAGAAATGAAGAGATACTACCCCAATCAAGTGGATCTCAGCTACTTGAGCAGTTGACTCATTACTCTCTGGGAGAGCTGAGTTCTCTCATTGCCCTGCTGTCTGGACACTCATGTAGGCTAACTGCATTTTGCTGATAAAGGTGCAGACAGTCTGTTATCTCTCTATGTAAACTAAAAGATAACATTGAGTTTACTGGAAATTTATTAGATTTCTAATAATCACAAAAAATGCCTCATAGTAAAGGTTATGTCTATATCTACTGAGGTACTTCATAGTGTCCTGTTCATCAGTCAGAGCGCTCATCAGCTTATTAAATAATTCAGGAAATGAGAAAAAGAGACAGCAGATAAACTGCTGAGAGAGATGAGAAAACCCCATTAAGCTAACTGAAATGTTTTACCCAATACTTTGCTTCATCTATCCTGCATTATCAGACACAGCTATATAACACTCATCAGTGTTTAGATCTGGTTGCCTAGGTTAGAGACCTGTTCTTAATTAAGAAATGAAGACTAAGTCTCTGTTCACTGTTAAGGCCCATTCACATGACTGTGTGCTAGTTCAGTATGCCATCCACGTTTTTCCCAGATAGCACACTGACCTATTCATTTGTATGGCCCCATGCACATGACTGTAATTTCCACGGCTCCAGGTTCGGGTCAACATACCATTTCACAAAACTCAGGACAGGCCCTATTCCTGTCTGGTTTCCGCTTGTTGGCCCCAATGAATGGGGCCGTGGAAGCAAGGCTGGTGCACAAGAGGAACACAGATGACATCCATGTGCTACCCGTGTTGTTCAGTCATGGTTGGAATCACCCACATGTGCATGACACCTAACACATATTCTCTTCTTTTCCTCTTTCTGATAAGAGCTAGATAAGTTTCTTGAGCAGTGTTTTTGTTATCTTTATGTGCAAATCCAAAGACAACAGTGCGATTTATAACATAGCACTCTGCTGGGCTGATCTGCAAACCAGTAAGTGGAGAAAGGAGGAGACAGGAGGGCAGCTGAAAACCTGAAATCAGAAAACACCTTAAGGGTGCATTCACACTGAGTAAACGCTAGCTTATTCTGAACGTAAAACACGTTCAGAATAAGCGGCGTCTAAAGCAGCTCCATTCATTTCTATGGGAGCGGGGATACGAGCGCTCCCCATAGAAATGAATGGGCTGCTTCTTTCACTCCGTGCAGTCCCATTGAAGTGAATGGGGAGTGCCGGCGTATACGGTAAGCTCTGCTCATGCCGGAGCGTACACGCCGGCACTCCCCATTCACTTCAATGGGACTGCACGGAGTGAAAGAAGCAGCCCATTCATTTCTATGGGGAGCGCTCGTATCCCCGCTCCCATAGAAATGAATGGAGCTGCTTTAGACGCCGCTTATTCTGAACGTGTTTTACGTTCAGAATAAGCTAGCGTTTACTCAGTGTGAATGCACCCTTAGGCTAAGGCTACATGTAGCAGGCAGCACTGATAAAGCACCTTGTGAAAAACCATGGCAGAAATGCTTAACTGTTTTTCCTGCTACGCTTTTCACAGAAAGTCTATGGAGGAAATTTTCTGCGTCCATTATACCTATGGGTCCATTCACACAAAGGAAAATGGCGCTTTATGTGACGCTGGAAAAAAAAAGCCTCCCATTGATTTCAATGGGTTCTGCCACCTTTTTTTAAATTCCGCTAGTGGAAAAAAAACTAGCAGAACCCATTGAAATCAATGGGAGGCTTTTTTTTCAGTGCTGAAAATTCAGCGCCAAATACAGCACCATTTTCCTCTGTGTGAATGGACCCATAGGGAAACCAACAGCTTTTCCGTAGATATTGGTCTTGGAAATCGCAGAATTTCAGCGGCACCTGTGTTTCTGCAATGTGTGGAGTGGATTCGCTAAAATTCCATCCTCTTTGAAGGGACTTTAAAATGCTGTGGTTTTAGCTATGGAGCCCCGGCTTTAATGTAAATAAATAACTAAAAACATTTAGGTGATGGGTAGTGTATATAGATGTAGCAAAATGTTTTTCCTATGACTTTTCATTGGTTTATGTGGTCTTCTGTGATAAGATATTATGCTGCGGTATTTTAACCAATTGCAGAAGTTCGGATTTCCTCCGCTACATCTGTATGTATATGTTGAATTTAAAAAAAAAGAACAGTTTGTACAACACGGAGTTTGATTTTAGACATAGTCTCTTTGACAAGGCCCTAGATATTATAGGCAAATTGAGAACAAAAAGTGGAGGTCTGACTGAAAAGATGCAAATGGAGAACTAACGGCATGAAAGCCTATTGATATCAAAGGGCCTTTTTATCAAAGATATTTTCCTTGTTCTTCTGATGCTCTGATGGATCAGTAAAGTGTGAAACATGGCACAGAGAGAATTTAGTTGTAGCAAACATTATGTTGCTGAATAACCCTTTAATGTAGACCCCCAAATTGACACCATTCTCCTACTCCCTGGCTGACAATATTATTATTATTACTATTGTTTATTTATATAGCACCATTAATTCCATGGTGCTTTACATTTGGGGGTTCACAAAAATGTACAAACAGATATGATACTAACAATGACTGACTGGCACAGCGGGGTAGAGGGCCCTGCCTGCGAGGGCTTACAGCCTATGAGGGAAGAGGGAGACAGAAGATGAGGGGAGAGACTGTTCAGATGGTGGTGCGGTGATAGTGTTATTGGAGGTTGTAGGCCTTCCTGTATAGGTGAGTCTTCAGGGCCTTCTTGAAGCCTGTGATTGTGGGGGTCAGTCTTATGTGTCTTGGTAAGGAGTTCCAGAATATGGAGGATGCACAAGAGAAATCTTGGAGACGGTTGTGTGAGGAGCGGATGAGAGCAGAGCAAGATACGATCTTTAATGTACTATGGATAAACTGAGTACTCATATGAGTGACGGTATTATTTGGGCACTGTATGGCTATATGATGAGGATGCCATCCAGCCTATGTGACTACTGTGTAGTTTCTGGATGTGGGCACATATTCCAATATAAAGAGTGCAATGGGTGACAAGCCTCCTATTCATCCCTTATAATATACATCTACAGGATAGATAAGGGATACATAAATGATCACAGGGGTCATGGCCGCCTCCATCATTCTTGACTACACAGGTGCCTAGTGTGAAGGAGAGTACTCAGTTCCTCCTGTCACCCACAAGCTGTCCCTCAAGGCTATTCATTTGTGTCATTCATGAAACCGGCTTCTGTCATACACCAGAGGGGACCTTCAGGTACAAGGGCCCTTGTGCTCCTGCAAGACCCGCACTTCCTGATATACAGCGACCAGCTCAATGCTGACATTGGAAGAAAGTAAACGTGAGATGGCACTGTCTGTGGTACATAGAGCGCACAGTGCTCACTGCAGGTAGGGGAGTATTCTCCACACACTGCCCAGCCACAGTCACCTCAGGTCCGGGGAATGACCCCGCGCCCTCCCGTGCTCTGTGTTCAGAGAGGACACGCAGGCAGAGTCCTCGCCACTAGAGGGCGGAGCTCCGGCAGTGAGCGGGCGGGCTCAGGGTGGACCAGCCATTTCCTGTCCAGGGTGGTGGAAATGTGGAGAGGGAGCAGAGCCTGAGGAGCGGACAATGGAGAGCAGAGGAAGGAGGGGGCAGAGCGGCAGTGCCAGGACTGCACACAGGGCATGAGCTGCCACACACCTGCGCTTACCTGGAGGAGGCTGTACAAAGCTATGACTGCAAATGAGCCAGGCGCCGCTGACCCTGTGTAGGTAACCTGATAGCAGTATTATATGTGATATATCTCATCCTGATGTGTATGCAGTATAATAGCAGATTGTGGGAGAGGTCCTGGCCGGACATTTCACAATCTGCTTTCTGCTGATACAGATGGAAATTGTGTTTACTGGAGTCAATGACTGATGCTTCTGTTTGCTTTGTAGTAAGACTTTGTAGATGTTTTCTGTAGTCACAGTGATGTGGGTTGCATGTATCTATATATGTGTCATATTGCTTTACGTCTGTCCATGAGATCAGATATTATTATTACACAGAATGTAGCAGTTCAGACCGCACCCAGCTCTGTACAGCTACTTAAGAGCTAATCTAACGTTATACTGCAGGTCACACTACTTGGATGTATTATAAGGAGGTACGGTATTAGTTATTGGTGAAGGATCAGATCCAGAGACTACACTGATACCTATGATAATCGGCTGTGCTGGTTGTACCGTATCGATTTGGCTCCTATCTTCTTCCTGTAGATGGGTAATATGTCTGCAGGGACTACAGCAGTGTTTGGGCCACAGACGGTATATGTGCCGCTACACTGATACCTTTTAACTTTTTGCCTAGTTCATGCAGTATATTGCTACCTGCACAGAGAGCAGCAGTGTATCCGGCGAGCAGAATAAACAAGCACATAGTAAGGCCTGGTTCATATCTGCGTTCAGTATTCCGTACGGGGGTCCCCAAACAGAATACTGAGCGCAGATGTGAACCAGGCGTAATGCTCTGGTTGTGATCCCTTACCTTTAGTTAAGAAAAGGTATAGAGCTCCTTTTAGGCTGAAGAGCCACATGGCAAATCTGATCTACATATTGCAGAAAAATACCCCCAGTGGAAATTCTGCAATTCTATCTAAAGAAAACTCTGAGGTCTTTCTATGAAAAGCAGTGCTGAAAAAAACGTGATGTGTTTTCGCTCTGGTTTTTCAAGCAGCACTTTTCTCTTTGCATTTTTCATGCGGAAACCACATGGACCCTATTATAGTCTATGGGGTCTGTGGGTTTTCTAAGGTAACCGCTTTTTTATGTGGATTAGGTTTCCATTTGGGGGGAAACTCATGCGCAGATGTGAACTGGGCCTCACATGAGTGAAAGCGTCACAAAGCATCCTGGTGATCTTTGGTCATATGATGCAGGTCATGGATAACATTGCTGTATAGCCCCGAGCTTTAGGCTTGGTTTCCACATTGAAATTTTTGAAGTCAAAAACAAAAGTGGATTGAAAAAGGGGAGTAGTACCATTAAGGGTTTGGCTACACTGGGAATTTGTCTGGGACACCTGTCTGTATCTACTGTAAGATAATGGGGACACATTGCAATCTGAAGGGTTTCTATGACCCAACTCTGTTGAAGAAAAAACAAATTAACTTGCTAATACTTGAGGTTGCAGTGAGGCTACATCCATGTAGTTAGCTGTCATGTCGCGGGACACAGTGATCTCTTGATTTCTCCTGCAAATTCCAGATATATAAAAAAATGTTATTGATTTTTACAGACCTAAAATATTCGTTTTTTTTTCCCATGATGTATCAGTGGGGATCTAACACTGTACCCACCCGATCAACTGTTTGAAGAAATTTCAGCGATCAGATGAGAACTACAAACCTTTCCCCTGCTTACTAGGCACAGCACAGTACATTAGATCATTCCTCCCCCACTCAGTACCATTGATTCTCAGCACACATCCCATATCACATAGGGTGATAAGTACTGCCTGTAATGTACATCATTTATTCTGCATAAAGATTTGGTCACACTTCTGTTATTCAGGGTACACAGATGAGAAAGCAGAACTCTAATGTAAAGCAAATCCAAGGCAATATTTTTATCTCCCCAGTGTATGGCGACATTTGAATTCCTCATTTTTGATGGGTGTGTGTTCTCCGTAGTCTCAAAGGGTAGCAAATGGTTATATAGATTTTGTCCATAGTTGATCTGTTTCTTTGTCAGAAAAAGGTCAACAGTTTTTAATTTATTTTTTTTTAACCAAATTGCTATACTTAATAATGCCTTGTGAAATACAAACAACATGGACGACATCTATGTGCTGTGTTGCTTTCACAGACCATTGCCCATGGAGAAAAATGGATTTATGCAAACCCATCTTAATTAATAGGTAGAGATGAGCGAGTACTATTCGAAACTGCCGTTTCGAGCAGCACGCTCCTATTAGAATGAATGAACGCAGCCGGCGCGTAGGCGGTTAAGCGGCCGGACGCCGGCACAGGCTGTGTGCCGGCTGCATCCATTCATTCTTATGGGAGCGTGCTATTCGAAATGGCAGTTTCGAGTAGTACTCACTCATCTCTATTAATAAGACTGTGTCATGAAAAACCATGCATGTGAGTAAGGCCCACTGGGTTCACACAAGCGCTTGAGGTATGTTCGGGGATTCAGTTCCCATCTCCGCACTTTTCACCCTTTTCGAGCGCAAACTACACAGACCCCATTATAGTCTATGGGGTTTGCAGGTTTCCTAAGGTAACCACTTTTTTATGTGGATTAGGTTTCCATTCAGGGGATCCCCAAGCAGATTCCCTGCACAGAAACCCATACACAGATGTGAACCTAGCGTTAGACAAGACCATTATTGAGATTGGGTGTTTCAAGGAATGGCTGTTTCAAATAATTGCCCTGACTACTGCGTAGTGTAATAGGGCCTTAATGCAGACGGTGTAATCTGTGTGTTGCTGCCTATTATCTTAGTAGATAACTTCGTTTATTAGTGTTGTCACCTTTGCAAAATATGTGGTTATGATTTGTTGTTGTATATTCTAGGGCTCGACATACGCAAAGACATGAAGCTGAACGAGAGGAACTTGGTGTATTATGCCAACTGCAACTCGCCAATAGACAAAAGTGGCTTCCTATACAAAAAAGGGGAACGCAATGCCTCATACCACAGACGTTGGTTTGTGCTGAAGGGTAACATGCTCTTTTACTATGACAATCAGGAAAGTCGAGAACCAGTGGGAGTTATTATACTGGAAGGAAGCAGGGTGGAACTATGCGAGTCCACAGAAGAGTATGCCTTTGCAATTAGATTTGGCTATTCCAAGTCCCGTGCCTATATTCTTGCTGCAGATAGTCACAGTACTATGGAATCCTGGGTAAAGGCTCTCTCTAGGGCAAACTTTGAATATATCAGGCTTGTGGTGAAAGAACTGCAACAGCAACTCATGGAAATGCGTAATGGCCAGGCCTCTTCTAATGGCACTCCTGTTTCTGCGGATACAAGTCCTAGTCTCCCATGGCCAGCTTTGCCTAATATACAGGATAGGCCAGTTCTAAAGGACAATGGCTGTGCTCAGTGGAATAACAGTATGGCCGACATGCCAAATGGCTTTGCCTGTACCAATGGACCACATTGCAAAGATGCAACGTGGCTGTTAGATGGAGACTCGGGAAACCAAGTCCAACGCCAGTCTTTGGCACCTGACCAAAATCTGCAGGGTGGTACAAATGAGCCGTGGGTATCTAATGAGGTTACTGAAGACCGATACAGCTTCACAAAACTTCACGATTTCTTTGGGAAAGAAATTAAAGAACTGCGAACACAGTGGACTAAAAGTTTCCATGAAAAGTCAACGTGTGGAATGAGAGATTCTGAGTAATAGCTGGATCTATTCTGTGAAGAGGCTTAAAATACAATTGTCTTAAAATTCGTTTGCTCCTCCCAAAGAGCACTTATGTTTACTGCCTATTATCGAGAGCTTAATGTTCTCTTTGTAGCTTTCTTTGTGTGCAGATTCACAGTACACATGACAGATAGTAATAAGATCTGTTTTATCAAAGCACTACTTCAGACTGTTGCACTTGAATGTCATCCATGTCGCCAAGAAAAGGCAATGACAATAAGCAATGTTTTTAGATTTCAAAATATTGGTTTTAACGTTGCAGAAATGTGTTAGCACAGCAATCTTTTATGTTAGCACGCTGTACAAAGCTATAAGAGATTGTGTTTCTGTGGCTTTTTTAACTATATGTTATATCAGGGTTGGACAAAGTTCCAGGAGCCAGGTATCCAATGCACAAAGAAATTTGCAACTGGTACGTAACTTTTTAGATTGTTTTCTATTGATGTTCATAGAATGTCAGTATTTTACGGTTAGTACTTCATCCTTTACAAGGGTTTTTTAAGTTCACACTAGAGATAGGCCATCTATATCTGGTGGGGGGATACACTGATCATTGAGTTGTTTGACGGGACTGTGATGATCTTATGGATGCTGCAATCTTTTTTTATTTCGTTGCATTTCATCTATAGTGTAGCACTGAATTGGGCAAAGCTGCAATACCCTGCCATTACTATATAGATAGCCTGCAGTGTAAATAATAAAGAGGATGCAGTGCTAACACGAGCGCCGTAGCCCCTTTAAATAGCTGGGGGTGCTGAGAAGTGGATCCCACCGGTCTAATTGCAATGGCCTAAGGCAAAGCATTTTTTTCATGTCCCTTTCCTATACCATTAAATGGAGCTGTAATCATAGCGGTGGTTACTAATGTGACGATTGCTTCATTATAATGCTCTTCCCATCTCTACAAACTGCCTAACATATAAGCACAATTGCAGTGTCCTTATGTATTAAACCCTGTTGGAACACAGTAAAAAAACCCCGTCCATTACTTTTCCCCACTATAGTTAATAGAAATCATGTGTACTTCTGTTACACATCTGTGGCTTCTGCAATTTCATCAGAAGTGCTGACTCGCAGCAAACTGGTACATAGTTTTATGCTTTCGGTGGTGAAGTTTTATGGTGGGTGCTAGATCTGTGTTATTTACATACCTATCACTATCATCTATGATATAAGAAGCCGTGTGTCCTGATGTGTTGTAGTCCGCACATGGTGACTATAGCTGACATCTCTGATAACCAGTAGGACTTTAGTTTTGGAGCTGGGGATCTTTTCCTCACTTTGAAGCCAATGGATTGAAGTTGTTGTGCAACGTTTATGTCTTTTGGCTGCATCAGGTTGCACACGAGACTGATGGATTTCAGCGGAGCCATCTGTTACAAGTACTGTCTGTCAAGGAAAACACGGTCTCTGGATTTACATCTCACCCTTCAAGCAAAAAGAAATGTATGTTTGTTATTGAGTATGGACTAGATCTTTCATCTTTTGTGATTTTTGTTCTGCTACATGTTACTACCTTTTTTTTAATTAAGAATCCTATTGGTAAATCTGTCGCCTTGTGGTTTGGATAAAGAGCCAACCTTTTACCACATACGTGCCATATTTAGGGTTCATTCACAACTTGTAGCGTGCAATAAAATGTATGTTTAATGTGATTTTATTATTTTTAATATGTCAGAAGGTCAAAGGCTTTTTACTGCAGAGTATCACAGTATCAGAAGATAGGGTCTAATTCACAAAGTGGTATCCCATACTACGGCTGTATAAATAATCCAATATTAAATTACATTAATACTTTTTACCTGAAGACTGTTCTTGTCCAGTTCCATCTTGTAAGTCCTACGACACTAGAACATCCTGGGAATTGTGTGTATTTGTACATGTAGAAATCCTTATGCTGTTTAATATAATCTGTTTACTGATACATAGAAAACTATGTCTGGGGATGGTTGAAGGTAGCATTTACTGCCTCACTTTGTGTGAAATGATGACTTGAGCAGGACATGTTCTCCACATCAATAGAGACCTAGTATGTCAGAATATACACAGTTACGTACGGTACACAATGTTTTATGAACTTGGCTTCGTTGACCTAACCTGTCCTCAGCTGCAGCTCTTTCAAACAGTAAGGGTCTTAGTAAAAAAATAAAGAAATAAATATTTAATGACCGTTTCAATACATTTTAAAGAATTGTCTCTGCATAGGTAACCACTTTCCTACTGCAGCGACTGATGTGATCAGCTGATCATTCCAGGTCACACTTCCTGCAAACAGCTTATTTTGCTGGGGAGAAGCCATGGCCAGTCGGGCATTTCCTCTTCCTCTGGAGTGGCCAATGCAGGGTAAATGTAGTATATCTGGAGGATATTTAGATTCCAACATGAACTGCTCAGATCCATCAGTGAGTCACTTATACAAAATGCTCCTCCCTTCGGGCTCATAGAAGATCCCCTTCTCTCGTGTCCATATATACTAATAGGTTGTATGGATAGAAGTTGTCTTCATGACCTAACCTGCCCTAGTTGGTTTATCCCATTAGCTCTTGGACATACTTGGTGTTTGTGTGAATTGTGATCAGTGGCCGCCTCTGGTCACACAGATCTTGTGAAAACTATAGATTCTAATGAAAAAAACCTTTAGTATCCCATTATTCCAGGAGGTGGTTGGTCAAGCATCCCTCATCAATATAAGTCTGGTCGAAATTTCAAAAGTAAAGTGACCTATCCGATGATTTCTACTGCCCTACCAAGGGCTGATGGCCTACCCTGCTCGTACAGCATGATTGACAGCTTCCCTTGTATCAGTGTGTCAGTCATCCTGTGTGGGTGGGGAGAGCAGGACTCTCACAGTCTCTCTTAGGAGTTCTGTCAGGATTTAATCTAATTTTTACTCAGAGATCCAGCTCCATACCTTATAACCCTATATGTAACAGAGCTCTCCTCTTCACATAGGGCAGCAGAAATCTCTAGGTTGGCAGTAAATATTAAATAAATGTTATCAAATCATCGAGAGAACGGTTATTGGTCACAAACTGCTCTATAGACATGCATGTTGAGTTCTTGCATGTTATTGTAGTGGGGGGATAGATGCAACCATACTGGCGACAGCATAAAGCCGACCCTAGCTCACACGTTTCCCACTACAGGCCTCAAGGAGCGGTCAGGCAACTCAGTATTTGACTTTTTTTTTTTTTACAAAACTGGAACATCGATGGACTACTCACCATCTACTTTCCATGTGTATGTTTTGCGATTTAACATTTAAGATGAATTTTCCTTGCAAGGGATGTTTTATCCATGCTGACCGGGTGCCATAAAGTAAGCTACTGTGGTGATGAGCCTGCAGCTCTTAGGATTTTCCAGGTACTTTAGGTTGCGCCAAGGATATCTGCTAACACCTTAATGGAGTATATTGGAGACTTCCCAAGCAAGATAGGATCTTTAAAGTGGGCCTAAACATGTATCACTATTTATACACAGTCCCATACTATACAGCAATCACCCATGAAATCCATTTAGCATTGCCGTTGCTTGGGTTATGATGGTTGGCAATGCATAAACACACGTTTCCTTGGCATATAGATGAATGAAGACTTGATAAATATCTCCTCTGAGTACAGTTTTTCGCTTGTCTTATGTTTCCACACAGGATGTCTACAGATGTGTGCTGTGACTGATCACTTTAGTATCCAGGATAGTGAATACTTTGCCTTCCTTCTCCATTTATGGTTTGGCTTATAATCTACATTTCCTCATGTAATGTTTTATGTTTAAACATTTACATTCCACAAGTAACTAAAAAAATGTTACCGTATATATTGTACATTCCTTCAGTCAAATAAATTCTTTTTTAAAGAAAGTACTTTTATTTTCTTTATGGACCAATTGGTATTAAGAAATAAGGCTTTTATTACATTTGGATTTTCTCACATTCTACAACAAATAGGGCATACTGTAGTTTTGAAGGCATGCCCTGAAATAAATGCAGATTTTCTGTAGGTGTGAATCGGGGTTTGTAAAATATCCCTCCTTTATATCGTCCCAGATTAGACAGGCAGTCTGACAATGTGCCAGATTGATCACAGCAGCTGAGGCAGGAGGATAAATCTGGCACATCTTAAGACCTAATGCACACAACTAAATGTACAGGCCAAGTCTCTCGCAATGGGGGTTCAGTGCTCTGTTACGATGTTTATAGAGCAGGTCCTGTCTTGCTGTGTGGTATAGAAACAAAACCCCACATTTAAGTCAATGGGTATGGATGACTGTTGTTCAAGCCTTTTTGCTATGAAATCGATTCCCAGTCTGGGTGCACACTTAGTCGTGTGCATGTAGCCTCACACTGTACAGTAAGATTTTATGGCTTTTTAGTTGGCTGGCTTTGAGTCAGAATTTTCTAGCACAGTTACGCCACATTCAAACCATGTCATATTTTTTAGACAATCCACACCCACATTTAAAAAAAAAAAAAAAAAAAAAAAAAAAAAGGTTTTTGGCCTAATAAAATGCATAAAGATGCAATATGTTTACACAAGTGTCTATTGGTAATCATTCGTATAAATCTGGGCCTCTGTATTTTAGTGCCAATTTTGGAATCTGAAATATAAATAAGCCACAAATTTACCAAGTCTGAATCTGATGTTATATACTAAGTTAGGTCACACACCATTGGTGAACACTTCTGAAGTGTACAGGAACCAGGTGCACATCCAAACCCCCTCAACACCTCCTGTCGCCTCCAACTTCAGAACATCCATTGAATCCACTCCTTCCTAACCCCTGAAACAACAAAGGTGCTAGTCCATGCCCTCATAATCTACTGCTTAGATTACTGTAATACCCTTCTCCATGGCCTCGCAACAAATACTCTAACCCCTTCCAGTCCACCTTTAAACTGTACTGCTCGCTTAATACACCTCCCCCTTAATACACCTTTTGTGTACTGTATGTAAACCCTCAAATGTAAAGCACCATGGAATTAATGTAATAATGTACAGCACCATGGAATTAATGTAATAATGTACAGCACCATGGAATTAATGGTGCTATATAAATAACCAATAATAATACTAAGAATACTTGGGAAACAGGAAGGGGAATTGAGGATGGAAACAAATGCTCATCAAGAACAAAAACTGCCCTTCAGTTCCAGCCAATAATTTTACATATATATACAGTCCTATGAAAAAGTTTGGGCACCCCTATTAATCTTAATCATTTTTTGTTCTAAATATTTTGGTGTTTGCAACAGCCATTTCAGTTTGATATATCTAATAACTGATGGACACAGTAATATTTCAGGATTGAAATGAGGTTTATTGTACTAACAGAAAATGTGCAATATGCATTAAACCAAAATTTGACCGGTGCAAAAGTATGGGCACCCTTATCATTTTATTGATTTGAATTCCCCTAACTACTTTTTACTGAAGCACAAAATTGGTTTTGTAACCTCAGTGAGCTTTGAACTTCATAGCCAGATGTATCCAATCATAAGAAAAGGTATTTAAGGTGGCCAATTGCAAGTTGATCTCCTATTTGAATCTCCTCTGAAGAGTGGCATCATGGGCTACTCAAAACAACTCTGAAATGATCTGAAAACAAAGATTGTTCAACATAGTTGTTCAGGGGAAGGATACAAAAAGTTGTCTCAGAGATTTAACCTGTCAGTTTCCACTGTGAGGAACATAGTAAGGAAATGGAAGACCACAGGGACAGTTCTTGTTAAGCCCAGAAGTGGCAGGCCAAGAAAAATATGAGAAAGGCAGAGAAGAAGAATGGTGAGAACAGTCAAGGACAATCCACAGACCACCTCCAAAGAGCTGCAGCATCATCTTGCTGCAGATGGTGTCACTGTGCATCGGTCAACTATACAGCGCACTTTGCACAAATAGAAGCTGTATGGGAGAGTGATGAGAAAGAAGCCATTTCTGCACGTACGCCACAAATAGAGTTGCCTGAGGTATGAAAAAGCACATTTGGACAAGGCAGCTTCATTTTGGAAACAAAAATTGAGTTGTTTGGTTATAAAAAAAGGCGTTATGCATGGCGTCCAAAAAGAAACAGCATTCCAAGAAAAACACATGCTACCCACTGTAAAATTTGGTGGAGGTTCCATCATGCTTTGGGGCTGTGTGGCCAATGCCGGCATCGGGAATCTTGTTAAAGTTGAGAGTCGCATGGATTCCACTCAGTATCAGCAGATTCTTGAGAATAATGTTCAAGAATCAGTGACGAAGTTGAAGTTACGCCGGGGATGGATATTTCAGCAAGACAATGATCCAAAACACCGCTCCAAATCCTCAGGCATTCATGCAGAGGAACAATTACAATGTTCTGGAATGGCCATCCCAGTCCCCAGACCTGAATATCATTGAACATCTGTGGGATGATTTGAAGCGGGCTGTCCATGCTCGGCGACCATCTAACTTAACTGAACTTGAATTGTTTGTCCAAAATACCTTTATCCAGGATCCAGGAACTGATTAAAAGCTACAGGAAGCGACTAGAGGCTGTTATCTTTGCAAAAGGAGGATGTACTAAATATTAATGTCACTTTTCTGTTGAGGTGCCCATACTTTTGCACCGGTCAAATTTTGGTTTAATGCATATTGCACATTTTCTGTTAGTACAATAAACCTCATTTCAATCCTGAAATATTACTGTGTCCATATATATATATACACACACACACACACACACACACACACACACCAGAACCCCCAGCATGCCACATCTTATATAAGACAAAGCTGCAATCGATACTTCTGTATACCCTATATCGTTAGCTGTTAAGATTTTATGGCATACATGCTTTAAAGGAACGTGTCACATGTAAAATGCTGTCAGTCTGCAGGCAGCATGTTATAGAGCGGAATAAACTTAGCAGAATGACATATGGTTGTGGAAAAGATTCATTATAATGAATATAATCTTTCTATACTGAGAAGTGAAGGAGTCTGTTTAGTTCAAGATGCACAAATGATTTTAATTTGGGCTAAATAGAGGCTGTATTGTATAGTAAGGAACTAGTGCTGGACATGTCCTTCATCTTGTTTACTATTACCCTGAAACTGACCTGGGCTTTTCTCTGTACGTGACCTTTGGAGCAGAACCTAATGCTTTTATTCATGGAGGTGGTCCTACTAGTGACAGCCGCCCCTCTATAACTGTGCATACAATCACAGATAGGTCATTCTACATAGAAAGAGCAGAGGTACCAATGTGCATATGACAAGCTTCATTGAATCCTTTTCACCAGCCTATACATCAATCTGTACCGCTCCTTCTATTCTATAACATGCTGCATAAAACTTGGACAGGATATTTTAATGTGACAGGTTTGCTTTACATTTAAAGGGAGTTTTAAGTATATACCGTTTCCCCTAAAATAAGTCATCAAAGTAAGACATAGCAGAGGTTTTGTTGCATTGCCTAATATAAGGCACCCCTGAAAGTAAGACATCCCCCAACAATAATAATCTTTCTGCGCAAAGATTGCATGAAGAAAAACATTGCAGCCGGCTGAACACTGTGTGATGTTCCGTGTGCACAGGTATGCTGGCTGTTGACACCGCTGCAATATATTGTATCCACTGTTCCTTTGGCTGTAGGATGAGCTGGGAGATTCCCGCTGTGCATACACTAAGCATCGCATGCGGCGGGGGGTTCATTCTCCCAGCTCATCCCACAGCAGCAGGAACAGTGGATACAACGTACGGTATCACAGCAGCAGCAGCAGACGGCTTTCCTGTGCACACGGAGCACTGCATACAGCGTTCAGCCGGCTGCAATGTTTTTTTGTTTTTTTTTCATACAATCTTTGCACAGAAAGCACATCTCAGCGTAGTGCAGTGGTGGCAGCAGCACAAAAAAATAAAATAAGACATCCCCTGAAAATAAGACACAGCATATATTTAGGACCAAAATTTAATACACGGTCTTATTTTCTGGGAAACACGGTAGTTCACATTTAGCCCGTACTAGTGCATTGTCCGGCTATTTTATGAGTAATTTTCCACATCGGTATATTTTTTCAATGTCTATCAAACTAATGAGATGTTCCAGACTACCAAGCTCAGTGCAGTCTGTGTATTGTATGCTATGCAGTGTTACTGTCCACCCTAATCTGAATGAACACTAGAAGGGATTATATCTGTGGAATGGCCAAATGGATTTGGACAAACAGAACACTAAAATGCTCATATACATCATTTTCATCAATTGAAGCGTGCAAGAGATTCAGGGTTTTGGACTCCTGCCAATTGGCTGATTGAAGAACTGCACCATATATTGTATAACAGCGCTGCTTTGTATCGCAGCTCAGTTCTGTTCCCTTGAGTGGGCCTGAGTTGCATTAAGGCCATGTGACTGGCGAATATGACATCACATGGCCTGTAAAGCAGAAGCGGTTCTCAGAAAATACTGCTACTGCTTCAAACAGATGATCCATGTTGGACCTTGCAGCTTATCTGCTACATGTGGCCTCACCCTCAAAGTGGTTGTCCATGATTAAAAAAAGTATGGCTGCTTTTTTCTACAAACAGTGCCACACTTGTCCATATGTGGTGCCTGGTATTGCATCTTAGATCCATTTACTTTACTGAAACTAAACTACAATACCAGACACAACCAGTAGACAGCTATGGCGTTCTTTCTAGAAGAAAATAGTCACTGATGTACTGTAACAAGGAAAAGAACAGACCAGGCACAAAGAAGTATCAAGTTCTATATTTAGTGTCTTTTACATAATATTTGAATCTTTAGTTGTTAAAGTATTTTTTGTAATTTATTATACAAAGGGGATACAGTACATGATCCTTCTTATCTGACTACCCTAAGTGCTTAATTCAATCCTGTAAAATACAGACATCCCAATTTACACACAACACTAGAACGTAATGAGAATCTTAAGTGTTGCCCTAAGACAAAAATACTTCCATCAGAGCTGCTGTGGGTTATACTTCTACACTTCTTAAATCAGATTGTAACTGCAATTCACTCCTGTATGAGGTTTATATTTCATTTTGCCCTGCAAAACAACCTTATACTACCCTCAGGTACCAAGATGCCCTCTGCTGATGGTTTTAATAATAGAAGGAAAAAAATAAGAGGGATATAACTCCTAATACTTGGGGCCCGTCTCATGCCTTTACAGCAGTCTTTAAAGGGGCATTCCCAACTGGCTTGTTCAGCAACCTGCATGCTGTATGCTCTGTTCACTTCCTGGTTTTCTCGGTACATTGGTGGGCGGGGTTTCACTTGCTCTGCTAGATCCCTTCATAGCAGTCAGTAATGAAGGATTGGTTATAAATGAATTATCACAGTATGAAGCTGATGTAGAAGCTGATGTAGCAGAGCTGGATTTGAGTTGGTTTGCAATACATACAGAGGTAAGGGACTCCTTATCTCAGCCAAATTCAATTAAACCAACTGATAAGTGGAAGAGCAGGAGATAGACAGCTTAGAAATACCGGAGCTCTCACCTCCCCCCTCCCCTATCTGAGAGCAGGAGCTCTGTTACTTGTCTGTGGCAGAGACATACACAGCTCAGAGCTGCTCCCAGCACTCAGCTCCCCCCTGAGAGCAGGCAGCTACGTCACTTGGGGACTGAGCAGACAAGCTCAGCACCAGGCCCCTGGTTATGGAAACAAGTGTGTAAACAATGAAGTGAATAAATTAACCCCTTCCCGACATGCGCCGTAATAGTACGGCGCATGTCGGGTCTGTAACTATGGCGACCGCCCGGGAGCCGGGTGGCCGCCATAGCCGCTAGGTGTCTACTGCTTTAAGCAGTAGACAACCGGCTCTCATGCCTCCGATCGGTCCCTGGACCGATCGGAGGCATTAACCCCTCCGGCGCCATTTTGCCCAGGATCGCCGGCTCCTGGAGCATGCTCCAGGGCTGACGTCCCGTTGCCATGACAGCCGGGAGCCTGTACAAGGCTCCAAGGCTTGTCTGCAAATCCTCTCTTTTGCAGGCTGGTCTATGCAGCCTGCAAAAGAAAGGATGATTTTTTGCAATGCATTGCAATGCATTAGCATTGTAATGCATTGCATTAGTGATCAGACCCCCTGGGGTTCAACACCCCTAGGGGGTCTAATAAATGCAAAAAAAAATAATTAAAAAAAAAGTAAAAAAAAATTATAAAAAGTATTAAAAGTTCAAATCACCCCCCTTTCCCTAGAACACATATAAAAGTAGTTAAAAACTGTGAAACACATACATGTTAGGTATCCCCGCGTCCGAAATCGCCCGCTCTACAAATCTATAAAAATATTTTTCCTGTTCGGTAAACGCTGTAGCGGGAAAAATAGTTGAAAGTGCCAAACCGCCGTTTTTTCACTGTTTTGATTCTGATAAAAATTTGAATAAAAAGTGATCAAAGCAATAACATTTCCCGAAAATGGTAGAACTAAAAAGTACACCCGGCCCCGCAAAAAAAGACGCCCTATGCATCCCCATACACTTACGTATAAAAAAGTTACGGCCATCGGAATATGGCGACTTTTAGAAAAAAATTTTTTTAACACAGTTTTGGAATTTTTTTAGGGGTCAAAATGTAAATAAAACCATATAAATTTGGTATCCCTGGAACCGTACCGAAACACAGAATATAGGGGACATGTCATTTTGGCTGCACAGTGAACGCCGTAAAACCAAAGCCCGTAAGAAAGTCGCAGAAATGCATTTTTTCTTCAAATCCACCCCATTCTGAATTTTTTTCTTGCTTCCCAGTACATTATATAGAATAATTAATGGTAGCATCATGAAGAAAAATTTGTCCCACAAAAATTAAGACCTCATATGGCTCTGGGAGTGGAGAAATAAAAAAGTTATGGAGTTTAGAAGGAGGGGAGTCAAAAACGAAAAACGAAAATCAAAAAATGCCATCGGCGGGAAAGGGTTAAGATAGCGGCCAAACAAAGCAGTTTTGATAAAGCAATGTATTTAGGAAATGTTTTAAATCCACATAAACTAGCAGTATAGATAGGATCCTTGTGATGGGACAACCCCTTTAAGACTCATGGCATTGTATATTAAAATATAAGGAGGACTGCTAAGCATTTTTAGCTAAGTAAGGACTTTAGTGAGAGTACTCAACTTTTCTTTAAGTATTCCTGCACATGTCCACACTACAACTCCATAGTACCCCTGGGTTATTCGGAGCCATAATACAGCATACGTAGAAGTGTATAAGGGAATAGTGTGTTTTGAGGCAAGCCCCATTGGACACGGTTATGAAATAATTCTTCCCTAGATTTGTGGCTAAAACGCCAGAACATCTCTGCAGAGCTGTATTCACATGAATGTATGAAAAATACTATTTTATATGTGGCCAAAGTCCATATAGCCACAGAGAAGACTGAATTGGAGACCATGCAAGAATGTATTACCTGTAATGTGGACTAATGTAGTGTAAGCTGTCATTATTTCCATATGAACCATGGGCCATTTGGATAAATAATGACATGAATTATAACATGAGCTTCTATGGGCCCATCTACATTCAGTTGTTCACAAGCACAACACACGGGCTAAACATGCAACTGGGAGAATAAGGCCTAATATTGGTGCATGGGTGACAAGCGATAAATGGGACTGGGTCCCTTATTATTGATAATTTGTGATGGCAGAAGGGAACTTTGGAAGATGATTATTTAATCATATAACATTTCACATTTAAGGAAAGGTATTTACATACTCATCAATACTTTTATCATTATTTTATATGGACTGTGCTTTACTGCCATCTAGTGGAGTACTGCAGTGTTTCTTTTCTCGTTTTAGTACATTATAACACGTCTATGCTAATAGCCAAAGCAGCTCAAAATTGTGGCATACATTTTTGTTGCATCATTGCTCTAAGGGGTGGGGGCTCTAAAATACACCAGACTCATAAACAGTAACCCAGAATTACTAGTAGTTAGATACAAGCAGTCTGTAAATAGGGCCTGGTGCTGGATGATAAATCTGACATATCTTTACATCATCTAGTCTAAATTTTTACCACCTTTTTATTGGCTTAATTTGAGCCTTAATTTTACGACAGAATTTTGGCGTGTTTTATGCCTCGCTCTCTTTTCTGAGACACCACACCAACATGTATAGAAAGGCAAAATTTTTTTGCCCAAACTAGATGCACTTCATTGTGCCAAAGGTGTGCAATAGATGTACTACAAACAGACCAGTGTCTAGTCATAACCACAGTTGTAAATCTGGGCCTATGTGTGATATGTACAATATTTTTTCTATTTTTAGTTTTGTGTGTCTGCAATATGCCACCCTTACATAGGACAACATACTGAAGTAAGAGATCTAGTTTAATATTTACAAAAGTTGTAAGGTTTTTTGGCCACAATATCACAATAAGCAGAATACATGTTAAGCAGAACGTATATATCAGTGATGCAGGTACCGTTTTTTTCCCCAAAATTTGGGGGGAAAAGAAGGGTGCGTCTTATAGTCTGAATGTGGCGCCTGGCATCCGCTGTAATAGAGAGGCGGAAGCCGGCAAGTGATAGACGCCGGGGCCTGAGACATCGCTGCGCTCCTCTGCCCTGCATGAAGCCAGCAGCGGCAGGGGCTCCTCCGTGCCCCCGCCGCTGGCTTCATGCAGGGCAGAGGAGCGCAGCGATGTCTCAGGCCCCAGCGTCTATCCCTCCCCGGCATCCGCCTTTCTAGTACAGCGGATGCCGGGTCAGTATCGGTGGCCTCTTCTCCCCCGGGGCCGGTCCCCACCGGCCCCGTACCTGTGACGTTGCAGGCCGGCTCCTGCGCGGCGATATCGCAGGAGCCGACCTGTTCGGGTGACAGCCGGGAGCCTAATGAGGCTCCCAGGCCTGTCATGGCTATATTAGTATTGCGGCTGGTCTCTATGACCAGCCGTAATACTAATAGACAGAATGTCCCATAGACGGCAATACAGTTGTATTACCGTCTATGGGACTTGCAATCAAGTGACCGCAGGTTCAAGCCCCCGGGGGGGGAATAAAATAGTTAAAAAAAAAAAAGCTTTAAAAATATATAATAAAAATATAAAATAAATAAAAGTTCTAAATCACCTCCTGTTTTTTTTTCAATACAAGGTGATCTAAGAAATAGACATTCCCCAAAATGGTATAACTAAAAAGTACATCTGGCCCCGCAAAAAAAAAACGCCCTATACATCCCCGTACAGCTGCAGGGTCACCTGTCAATGTGGCCTTGCAGCTGTTGCAAAACTACAACTCCCATATATTAAATATTTTACCAGTTTTTGCTTCAAAATTTTTTTTCCCTATTTTCCTCCTCTAAAACCTAGGTGCGTCTTATAGTCCGAAAAATACGGTAAATACCTAAAAAGGAAATTAGTTCCTTTAATTTCACAATGTATTACATAACCAGTGACATGTATGTATAAGGCCAGAGAGAAATAGATGTAAAATTAATGTAATTATTTGCACACTTGGACATAAAGGGAGTCTGTCAGTCAAAAATGACCTTCAGCCGCCCCATAGGATCACGCTATGTGGTGGGTGGAGCTACACACTAATTTAGGGGTGGAGCTAAATGACAGGTTGCATGTGAAACCCCGCCCACCAATTGACGCAAGAAACCAGGAAGAAAGAAGATTTTACAGCAGTGAAGACTGGTGAGTATGCGACGTGGGAATATCCCTTTAAGTCTCCCATTCAGCTTCATATCATCCCTTCCCCCCACCCCATATCCTCTGGTACATATGCCTGATTCATAGAGCTAACAAGAAACTATAACAACCCCTATAATATAAGTTTAACCTAAAAGGGAGTCTTTTAGTTCCAAAATGTCTCCAAAACTAATAATACTGCAGTGTAGGGGCTTTTAAGTCGAGCAGAAACATACTGCTGTCGCCTCAAATGGCTGAAGCAATGCAGAGATTATCAAGTTTTTATACATATGCCAACCAACCTGTAACTGCAATGGGGTTGGCCTCCATCTGCCTACATGCTATCATGTTGCACCTGCAAATGTCACTCTTGGCTAAAGAAATAGAGTGAGGCAATAATTTCAGAAGAAACAGTCTGTAGGCAAACCTGGTAAATCAGGCCCCACCTCTAGTGCACTTACAGGATGATTTGCATATTCATAAAAAGATAATAAAAAAATAATAATTTGTTCTGCATTGGTTTGCGGCCACACTTGTTTCTGTTCCTATTAAAGGTCCTTTACCTTGCACTATAATTAGTTTTGCAACCATTTTGGACCTGACAGACTTCCTTTAAAGAGGTTGTCCGGGCAAAAATGTTATTTTATAAATAGGCCGGGAAAAAAAAAATCATACTCACCTGTCTCTGGTGTTCTCTCAGCATAGTCTGGTCCTGCTGCTCCACTGTCTTCCTGAAGTGACCGGCAGTGACGTCCCAGGCCCTTTTTGCTGAAGATACTGACTGGCCTCAGCAGTCACGTGAAAACTGAGGACAATCAGTAGCATGAGGAAGGAACATGGGATATCACAGATGGTGCCGTCTCGTGTCCTTTTCTGAGGTCGCTGAGTGGACTCAGTAGTCATGTTCTTCCACAACACAATAACGGGTCGGCAGGATTAGACTGTGTTGGAAGGCACCGGAGCACCGAAGACAGGTATGATTTTTTTTTTTAATTATTTTCACCTTCACCTATTTAAAAAATCAAAATTTTGCCAGGACAACCCCTTTAACTATATGTGTTATTTAGTTAGAAAATAACTGGGGTCCGAAATTATTAACTAGAAATGGTTAAAAACTGGGGATATTCCCTTTCCAGGCCAAAATTATGATTTGATTACAGATTAGAAAGCGCAGAAGAGCAATGGCCTCATTGACAACACAAATCTGGTATTACATCCCAGTTTACTGCAGAGGAACTTGTGTTTATGAAGAACTGGCAGCCAGCCTGAAAATATTTCTTCAAAAGTCAGATGTAAAGATGTCTCTTTGTTTTAGACTGTCTCTTCTCCTGTGCTCTATTGAGCTGATGGTGAGCTTCTCCATGTTAGGACCCCTGTAGTAATGCTACTTTGGCTTCATCATTGTTCTGTCTGAATTTGCCTAAATCTTAAGAACACTTAGGCCCCGTTCACACGGGGGACGGAAGGGCGGATTTTGGCACAGGAGCCGCGTCACTCTCAGGCCAAAATCCGCCTGCCACAACTGATGCGGTTTCTGACAATTGCAGCTTCTCCCTCCGGAGTAGGCTCAAATGAATGGGCCAACTCCGGAGGTTGCTGCTGCGAGGCGAGCGCCACGGCTTAGCGAGCTGCGGAATCTGTCTGAAGAAAGGGCAGCTCGCTTTTTTTTCCCCCAACATGCCGCTAGCGGAAAAAATAACGCTAGTGGTCTCCAAAGACCACCATTGTGAGGGGGCAGATTATGACGTGGATTCCACACCATAATCTGCCCCCTCTGTGCCCATGTGAACAGGCCCTTACAGAACGGAGCCATTGTAAACACAAACCTAACTAGTGCAGTACTGAATCTGATTGTGATTGACATGCAGGTTCTAGAAGTGTTTTCTTTGTCACCCTAGATTTATGTGCAACTATAACTTTATATATTCAGAGCAATTAAAACAAGATTTTCCGCATCATTAGATATTGTATTCTATGGCATTCACAGAATGAGAACCCACAAAGATCAATGACAATTGTAATTTACAATACATTATTACTAGCTGAGGTCTCGTAGTTACTTAACCATCACACCAGTGGTGTAACTGAAGTCTTGTGGGCCCCGTAAAATCTTTTGTCAGGGGCCCACTACCTCATCCCTACAGCGAATTCTTGATAGTGATGGTTACGGGAGCTAATGAGGTTAATCACTAGAGATGAGCGAGTAGTGTTCGATCGAGTAGGTGTTCGATCGAATACTACGGTATTCGAAATACTCGTACTCGATCGAACACTAATAGCTGTTCGAAGTTTAATGTTCGATGCAGAACCAGCGTTGATTGGCAGAATGCTATACATTGCCAATCAACGCTGGTTCTTCTCTTACCTTTCCGAAGTCTTCTCCGCGCTGCGTCCCCGCGTCTTCTTCCGGGTGGAATTCACTCTGCCTAGGCTGGATGCCTAGGCAGAGTGAATTCCACCCGGAAGAGGACGCGGGGACCCTGCGAATGTTGCCTACCCCTGAAACAAGCATTTCCCCCCATAGACTATAATGGGGTTTGAAATCCGTTCGAACAGTCGAACAGTCTGCGGCTGTTCGAATTGGATTTCGAACCTCGGACACTTTAGTGTTCGCTCATCTCTATTAATCACCCTTAGTGTGGTTAGGGTAATCTGGGGGTCTCCTTGGCTTATGGGCCAGATGGAAGCTGCAGTCTCAATACTGATGCCAGTGCTTATGGGCCCCCTAAGGCTCCTGGGCCCCGATGCGACTGCACCCTCTTAAGTTACGCCCCTGCATCACACACTAATAATGATTTACTAATAAAATGCCCCAGAATTCTGGTGTACTTTGCAGCAAGAAATTAGCCTACATATCCTACACCTTATTTCTTGTTTTAGACGCTTTTTGGGTGTGGCTTTGCAAACGGGCATGAATAGAGAGGCGACATTGTAAGATATAAAATGTTTTTGGCATAAACTAAGCCAACAAATAATGTAAAGATGCTCCAGACTTATCATAACGTTAGAGACTGTGATAAATCAGATGAATTTCATAACTGCCTAGTCTAAATTTACACTATATATATTAGACAGTGTTAGTAACTCTGACCCACCGAGTGTCTACTGTATAGAAACTCATTATTTGTATCCATTTGTATAGTAAATAAGTAACGCTCAGTGGAAGCAGAAATGTTACTGATGGGCAAAAAAGGAAGTAGTTTACATTGATTGAGATCTTTACTGAAATTTGGATCTTAATCTGGATTTAGGAAATGCATCCATGTATATGGTGCTGCAGGCCTTATGGGAAATATTTGTTTCGTAAGTTACCTCTAGTCGTGCATTATAAAACACTTGCTTTCCTCTTTTCTAGTAGCATGGTCTTTTTCATAACTACAGATATAGGTGTTACAGCACTCAAATTTACAGTGGGACCTTGAAGTCATGGGAGCCTACAGCCTCCCTCATCCCATGTTTTTTCCCTTAAAGGGGCTCTATCATTGTGAAAAGGATTTTTTTAACTAATCACATCCTTGCATAGGCTTTAGAAATGCTACTTCACACCTACCTTTAGTATGTAGATTGCCTCAGTGGTTTCTAAATAAGTCCGTTTTTATACATATGCTAATGAGCCTCCAGCCAGTACAGGAAGTTCCCAGCAGCACTCGTCCCTGCTATTATCTCCTATGTGTGTGTGCAAACAGGAAGCTGAGTCATCAGCAGCAGCCTGTGCTGTATACACTCATAGGAAACAATAGCAAAAGGAGTGCACGATGCATCGTGCACCAGTCTAATTAGCATATTAATAAAAACGGACTTATTCAGGAACCACTGAGGCAATCTACATATTAAAGGTAGGTGTGGAATAGACTTTCTAAAGCCTATGCAAAGGTGTGATTAGTTAAAAATGACTTTCCCAATGATAGAGCCCCTTTAATGATTTAGGCGAAGTTCTCCTAGATTTCTCTGATGGACGATAGAGAGAAGTGTACAGCCATTACTGCACTAGACCTGCATAGGCCGTAAATACTATTTTCTTGGTTGCTGTATAGCAAATTATTAGGGCCTGAATAGCATTGCTATAGTCAGAAACTGCCCTGCTCACAAGCTGCAACAGCTTAGAGCGAACATTGCCAGCCATACAGCTGAAAGTCAGAGGTTTCCTGTGGCTGGTGCTTTGAACTTGTGTGAAAGAAGTTGGGGTGGGGGGCGAGCTTTTTGCACAAAAACACGTGATAGTTGAATCTTGCCACTATTTGGATTCCCATAAGCGCCAAGAATCTATACCTGTGAATAAAGGAATAGCATGAAGCATAAAATATTCATAAACAAGCGTATGTATACCATATTCAGTGTCAACATAAAGTCAAAAACTTTTCCTACATAGTGGTAACCAAACACTGTTAGCTAGAAAGGCTCAGTAGTTTATGTAAGTGCTACAAACATCACAAAAAACTACAGGATCAAAAATATTTTCTTACTTTTCTGTAGTATGTAAATCTTTTATAAAACCAGTGCCTGTTTTCTATATATGCTCCTATATGGATTTAACAAGCACACGTCATACTTTACTGGAGATTATTGGTAGAATCTGCAGGAGACTTCTATACTACTTTGTCAACCATTCCTCCTAGTTTAGAATAGCCAGTGCTATAGTAAAGTGCCTGATAACTATGTAGATGGGATAAACCAGTCAATTATAAAGAAGCTGCCACATGACCACATGTTTTATGGCTCAGTCATGTCACTGCTTCCTAGTAGTTTGTAGGCTCCTAAATATTGAATATTGCATCCGAGTCATAAAATGTTTGCATGATTCTAAACACAGAATTATAAATCTGTCCTTTCAGCAGTCTGTAATATTCTCAGAATATCACATTGACATTCTGCAAACTCTTCTACATATCTCCTGATCATGGACCATTGTGTATTTTCACTCTTCCCTCCTCCCACCAAAATAAGCTGCATACATACAGCATAAAGTGTGAGACCCATGCCTAGATAACAATGCAATAGACATTTAGACTAATGCCTCATTCACATCTGCGTTTGGTAATCCATTTGGGGAGTCCGCATGGGGACCCCCCCCGAACGGAATACCAAACGCACTGGCAAGCGGTGTGCAGTGAAAGCACACGGACCCCATAGACTATAATGGGGTCCGTGTGCTCTCCACGTGATCTCCGCACAGAACATGCAGACAGAAAAGAAGTTCGTGATCTACTTTCATGTCCGCATGTTCTGTGCGGGCAGCACGTGGAAATAACACGGACCTCATTATAGTCTATGGGGTCCATGTGCTTTTATTGCACAGCACTTGCCAGTGCGTTCAGTAGTCCGTTCGGGGGGTCCCCATGTGGACTCCCCGAACAGATTACCAAACGCAGATGTGAAAGAGGCATAAAACTCCACATTGTGGAAATGCAGCTTTTTTATTACAGATATTTTGAGCCAGAGCCAGAAGTGAATTGAGTAGAAGGTAGAAGTATAAGAACTTCCTAGATATTTCCTATTGCACCTGTATCCATTTTTGGCTTTAGCTAAAAAAAAAAAACACAGCAAAATCTGCAACAAAAAGAATGCATTATTGCAACATGGGGCGTCAGCCTTAGTCCCCTTGCACATGATGTATGACTGGTCAGTGTGCTGTCTGGGTTTTTCTCGTATAGCATACTGACACATTCATTTCTATGGGCCCATAAGAGACTAAACATCAATGGCTTATCACTGTGGGTCCCATCATAGGTAAGGCCACTTGTGGATCCCCTGAACGGAAATTTATACGCCTAAAAAAGCAGTTACCAAAGGTAAACCCGCAGATCTAATAGACTATAATGGGGTCCGTGTTGCTTCCGCAAGAAACATGTGGAGAGAAAAGTCCTGCAAGCAGAACTTTTCTCTCCACGTTTAGTGTAGAAACCACAATGACCCTATTATAGTCTATGGGGTCCACGGGTTTACCTTAGGTAACTGATTTTTTTATACATATGGGTTTCCATTGGACATGGTCCCCAAGCAGACTCCCCAAACGGAAACCCAAACATAGATGTGAATAGGGCCTAAATGAGGCATTGTTGTGAGTGAGCGCCACTGCCCGACAAAGTCCATGGACATATGAACAGTGACATATTTGTGGGAACACAGTAACACTCCACCACCAATAGTCTCGGATAGTGGACCACAACAATTATATACTGATGGCATCTCATAGATATATGCCATCATTGGTTCCACACACAACCCCTTAATATATTCAGAATGTTAATATGGAAATGGAGGTGGAATGTGACCAAAGAAATCCCCCATATAAATGTCTTTTTACATAAAAGATGATATGAAAGTGACCTAAAATGCAAGATATACGCTAAATCATTGCTGCAGGTGAGGGTATACAAGACATAAAATGTAAAACTCTGAAGTACCTGTGTATTACAGTTGCATTTAGAACAACCCTACATCTGGGTATTATATCTTAGGAAACATGACTTTACATACATTTAAAGACTTCACTATGGAGTATCTAATATAAGAAGGCTCTGTTCACACTGGCATTTTTCCTTTTTTCTGGGTTGCAGGGCAGAGGTTGGCAGGAGGAGACCTGCAGTGATTCCTGCAAGTGTGAGTGTGTTACAGCAACAACTCCCCGATATTGCAAGTTTTTTTTCCCCCACTAGCACACTAACAGATGAAAGGCTGTGTCATAAAAATCAATATGCTTTACTTTCTAAACCAAAATTTTTTCCGAGATCACAGTATTTTTATAGTGGTTTCCAGATTGTATAACGTACCCTATAAATTCTCATGGGACATGGAATCATTTTTACCTGCTTCCTCCATAGTGCAGAGAAACTGATAGCAGGCACCTGCTATGGACACGTTCTACTGTACTAGAAAACAAAAAATAGTGAACACACCAGGTGTTAGCGTTCTTAAAAAACGTAGCAAAATTTACTGGACTGCAAATGCACACTTTCCAATGTTTCAGCTGTGTTCTATAAATGCAATGCTATTCTGTAAGTCCTGTTTGCAGACATGATGCTAGTGGTTTAGTTGCTACATGCTTACAATACCAGCTTGTACTGACAGTTTGATGTAACAGTAAATATTACTCTAAACTGATCTCTGCACTGTGCATTGTGTAACACCTATTACAGATTTCTTGAAGTGAAAAGGGTTAAATCATTATATTTCTCACAATCTTTATAGTATTTCAGACTGTACAATTACACAACATGGCCATAAGTGTGAACACCTGAATGCTGTCTACACGCCTGTTTTGCACTAGGTTTTATGTTGTGACTGTGTGTGTTTGTGGAGACATGTCCGACTTTGTGTCCAGCTAAAAAAATGGTTTCCCTGCAGACAGGCCGCAAGTGGACACCGGTGTTCACCATTACAAACCCATTCAAGTGAATGGGTTTTAAAACTGATCGCTGGTTTCCGTCCCCTGTCCAGTTTCACCGGGGATAAAGACAGAAACTCAGCGGAATGCACACACCGGACACCGAGCGCAAGTATGAACGAACCCTAATATATCTTATCATCTTTCAGAAAAAAATGCCTCTTTCCCCACTTATCAGACCCCTTTCCATCTACCTCAACCCTCCTATACTGTTCACTCACTTTGAGTTTTTTGATAAATTAATCTTGGGAATCTTGTGAATCAAACTCAGTTCACAGAGAGATCAGATTACATGCTGCTCAAAGAGTTGAGAAAGAAGCACATTCACAGTCATACTTCTACAGCTAATAGTGAGTTTTCTATCTCACCCCAAGTGCTTTATTCACATCAATACAGTATGTCAATGTCACATATGGCATTTCTGCTGCTTCTGAGTGAGAAAAAGAAAGACAGAGAATAAGAAAGCAGAATATCCATTTAAATTCTCTCCATGTACAGTCTATGGGAAACATTGTAGCAGCTAATCTCCACTCTAGCTCAGGGAGAAGTGAGGATCATGGACAGAGCCTGCAGAGGGGAAAACTTCTTAGAATGCAGAATACAGGCCATATAATGGCTAGAAATCTTGTTACTCCTCATGTAGACATACACAACAGATTTCCTAAACAGTCATCTGTAAATTTAGATATCGTTACATATTTTCAGTTCTGAGAACAGAACTTTGATGACCTGACTTGTTGGAAAAGTCACCCCCATTGGGTTTTTTGTGTTTGACTTATTCTGTTATTTATGATATGGTTGTATGATTAATTTTACACATGAGAGCAACTGGTATACATGAAATGGTTGTATAGAAGGGACATAATTCTGGCCATGTAGTGTAAAACATAAATAGTGTAACGTATCTGAACACACATCAATCTCAGAAAACTGGCACTCTTAGCACTTGATATATTGACTGTTCGTCCCACCACAATCCTGAATGAGGAACACTCACAGCCACCAGAATTAATATCGCACAATGTTTTTTTTAAAGTGGACATCCAATCTACACACATTTCATGGCAATACATAGTCAGTTTAGAGTCCTACAGACTGTATCCATCTCTTCAAAGGGTAGGAACAATTGCTGTCTTGGAGACAGTGGTAGAAACCAAAGCAGCTCTTGATATCTATGAGATATTTCATTTGGACAGGCTCCTAGTGCTTCTCGATGGCTTTAAACAACAGTCACTTAATCTTATCCAGTGGCAAGCTAAAATACATCATTATTATCACTGCTACATCTCTGCGGTTTTTGATCAAGTCCATTATCAAAGCAGCTTCAGCTGTTAATAAATTCCAAATATTAGGTAATAAAATATCTAAAATGTTTATAAATATTTTTTTCTAAAAGATTTTCTTTTTCTTTTTTTTTAAACCATGAAAATTGTCTCTTATTTTTTTTCCGTTAAATACCACGGGATTATTAGGATATTTGTTACCCCTTTGTTATTATAGTCTACTTCACAAAACAGAAAAACAAAAAATATATATATATATAAAATATGCAATATAAGTTTTTTTTTTCCAATCGCTCTGTTCCATAAGTTGGATTCACAGAGTGGGGTAGAAATAATAATGTTTTTGCACAGATAGAAAGCAGTTTCAAAATTCCCATTCCAAAGTCTCTTCTTTATTTGCGGCTCTCTCAAGCCTATGGATAATGTTGTTAAGATTCGCCATTTTTTCATTCCTCCTCTGGTTGTTGGGGCTATGCTTTGTAGAGGGATGCAATGGCGCTGTGTCGCTGCCTGGGCTGGAAGAATGAGTCTTCATAGGCATGGTATTGGGCAAAGATGGAGAGATGGGAGCAGAACATGAAGGAACAGGAGAAACTGACATCATGAGGCCTGGAGAAGAGGCAGCTGATGGTGAATTCAGAGACACTTCTAGGCTGCAACGGGAAGATTCTATTGTAGACTTAAAGCTGATGGGGTCAGCCTGTGACATGTCTGCCCCCAAGATCTCTTTATGTGTATGTACAGAAGCAGCACAGTCATGGGATACAGGCTGGTGAGATTTCTCAAGAACAGAATTGCTTTTCCGCAAATAGTGTAGTCTCTGGGAGTCATCACAGTGACAGGAAGCAACCTGTTTTTCTCGAAATGCTCTGGATGGTTCTGAGTCACAACATGTTCTTGAAGGTGTTCCAGAGCCACAAGTCTCACAATGATTGGAAATGTCATAATTGTCTTCTTCCGTATTCTCTTTCTTAATTTTCATTGCAGTTCTCACCTCCCTTGAGTAACATTTAGTATGCAGCATGTGTTTAAGATCACTAATAATTGGTTTCCGGTCTCCTATTTCAGAATCCGGGCTTTGAGGGGTTAGTTCTCTGTTTGGTACAGTTGAAGATGTGAAGCTGTCGCAGCTGTTTGGTTCTTGGTCTATATCATTGTCATGTTGGCCTTCCACCAGAATCTCCCTGCGCATACGTGACCTAAAAGTCCATAGATATCAATGTTAGTTTAGTATAAAGAGTAATGATATCCCTGCTGTTTTCTCAGAGAATACAGCAGAAGCTGTACTGTATTTTACTGGGCATGCATGACTAACAGAATGAGAGTTGTTTTTTTTATTTTCTTATGCCTGCTTGATGCTATTTAGAACAAAACACTTTAATATCACAAGATTTGTGATATATTTAAATATTTTTTTTTTATTTTTTTTTACCATACTTATCAGATCATATGACTATTCAAGTGTTTTTAAAGTTATCCTTCAGCCGCAGGCGATGAGTAACATATACCTGCTGAAACATGCAAGACAAGTAGACTTTGCTTTGTACATGAATTTTATAATACTGAACTCAAACATAAGCAGCAAATCTGTACAAGGATTAGCCCGAATTGTTAATCAATGCCTATGTACACTGCATGTAAATGGGGTAGCAGAATGCTAAGAATTCCCTAGAGTGGGATGTAAATCGCACATGGATTTTATGTGCTAAAATCTGCCTTGAATTCCATCATGTGAATATAGCCTTAAATAGCTTCTGCACAAATGATTGGTATTAGTAATGTGAATTGGATGTGTTCTCATTGAACAAAGATTTTCTTTTTCTGAAGCAAAAATAATTTTACTCAATCTAGATTAAGAAAAAACACAAAGGATTAAGTCTCTATTCATGGTTAATTTACGTGATCCATGATGGCTTTTCCAAGCAGCCTTCAGACTGGAAAATCTCTTGAGAACTGTCAACCAAAGTCAGACGCAGCCTGAAGCTGCTAGACATAAGAAGAATGGAAAGAAAAATTACAACAGTGGGAACAGAAAGGTAAATGCACCAATAAGCGTCTACCGTATATACTCGAGTATAAGCCGAGTTTTTCACCACAGTTTTTGAGCTGAGAAAGTGCGCCTCGGCTTATACTCGCGTCAATACGGTAATTGAAAATGTCACATGACTGGTCCGCAGCGAAAGACATCTGTGGGAGGCCGCTGGAGCAGCGCTGCTGCCGATAGGTTGTCGGTGAGGCAGCGCTGCCTCCAGAGCCGCCCCAAGATGTTTCCAAAGCATCTTGGCCTATCGACAGCAGCTTTGCTCCAGTGGCCTCCCACAGATGTCTTTCACTGCGGACTAGTTCAAGTACCACTCGAGTCAATACGGTAATTCACTCGACCGTATTGACTCAGCTGCAGCGGACCTCCGCTCTAGTCCCGGCCCCCTCCCCCGGCTACATCACACGCTGGGTGACGTGGCCACATTAGCTCAGGCACACACCCGGCGTGTGTCGATGACGTCTTACTGCGTCTCAGCACAGGCGGCGTCATCACGCCCCCTACGCTGAGACGCAGGAGGAGCCACGGGAGAAGATGAGCAGTGGTGGCAGAAGATGAGCAGCGGCGGGAGC
The DNA here is from genome assembly GCF_031893055.1 of Leptodactylus fuscus. NCBI lineage: Eukaryota > Metazoa > Chordata > Amphibia > Anura > Leptodactylidae > Leptodactylus > Leptodactylus fuscus. The sequence goes on along the minus strand of NC_134265.1, from coordinate 91,589,946 downwards.
AGCAGCGCGAGGTCGGTAAGTATGAGAACTTAATGTTTGTTTTATAATAGGCCGCTAACTACTGGAGTATTCCCAGCAGGTATCGGCCTATTTAACAACCTCCACGGACTTCCTCACTGCCGCCCCCACTTCACCTTACACAATAGGGCACGGAGGCCGGCATTAAGTAGGCCCGAGCCCCAGCCGCGATCCCACTGCCGCTATTATTATACTCGGGGTCTTTTCAGACCCCCGAGCATAATAATCGGAACCCCAGGGGAGGTGAGAGAAAATAATTAACAGTTTTACTCACCTCTCCGGGATCCGATATTAATCCTAGCTGGCTTTGTGGTCTGGGATATTACCATATAGGCCCAAAGCCTGTGCTAGCAGTACCATATAGGCCAAAAGCCTGTGATAGTAGTAATAGTCTGTTACTGCTAGCACAGGCTTTGGGCCTGTATGGCAACAGGCTGCTACTGCTACCATAAGGCTTTGGGCCTGTATGATAATGCCCCAGCCAGCACAGGAAGTTCCCAGCAGCCTCATCTCTGCTATTATCTCCTATGTGTGTGTGCAAACAGGAAGCTGAGTCATCAGCAGCAGCAGTCTCCCATAGAAAACAATAGGAGAGGAGTGCACACGATGTATCGTGCATCAGTCTAATTAGCATATGAATAAAAATGGACTTATTCAGAAACCACTGAAGCAATCTACTAACTAAAGGTAGGTGTGGAATAGACTTTCTAAAGCCTATGCAAGGATGTGATTAGTTAAAAATGACTTTTCACAATGATAGAGTGCCTTTAATAGGCCTGTCACTGGGGCCCCCTAGAGAGAAGAAAGGGATGTTGAGGCAACTGTGATACTGCGTGATACAACCCAACAGATACTGCTATTATTATACTCTGGGGTCTCTTCACTTCTCTCCTCTGTCTTTGGGACTCATTAGTGGCATCACAGACATCACGAGTGTCAGGCTGACGTTCCGATGCATAGTGTTGCCGGCGTAACTAATGTTCTGTGACGTCATTGAAGAGGGCTGAAAAGAGCAGCGAGTTATGCCGGAGCCCAGAAGAGGTGAGTACCACTGGTTTTTATGTTTTTCACCTCCTCTAGGCCAATGATCATCATTATAATCTGGGGTATGAAAAGACCCCAGACTATAATAATAGTTTGTGGGTGGGGTTCCTCCTAAAATTTTGGGTTCTGCTGAACCTGAAATTTTTGCAATATTTTCAACAAACACCACTGGGGTCATGATAGGAAATAATACTGTATGGAGGGGCCACTATGGGATATACTGTGTGCAGGGGCTTCTATTTGACATTAAATTGTGTGGAGAGGCAGCTAAGGGACATTACACAGTGAGGAGGGGCCGCTATTGCATATTATATTGTCTGAAGGCCACTTTGGGAGATTATAGTGTGTGTATATGGGGCGTTAAACTGCATGGGGGCCAGGAAAGGGGATGCTATGCTGTGGGGAGGGGCCCAAGTCAAATGTTTGCTATGGGGCCCAGTCTTTGCTACTTACACCTGAGTAAAGCATTGTGCCCCTTTGTGTTTGACTTTGCTTTGCTTTTCTTAGCAGTGGAGCAAGTGGTGTACAGAGTCTATGAGACCAAATACCGCTTACTTGACTATCCAAGAAATCAACCAGAAGTTTTGATCAGTGTGGAAGAAGTGCTTTGTTTCTGATCTGTTTTGCTTTGCTCTCCTTAGGCAAGGTTCACACTAGCGCTGGACTCTCCGTCGTTTGGGGCTGCCAGGGAACCCGAAAGACAGACAGCCCATCTACTAAAACAATGGTTCCCTGCAGACTCCATAGACCGCCATTTTTATACTGAAACCGGCAGAGAGAAAAGTCCTCCAATTTTCGGTGGACTTTAACAGTAGAGTGAGTAGTGTACACAAAGTCTGAAAGACAAAATACTGCTCAATTGGCTATGCAATAAACTTATCGGAAATAAAGGGACACGACCGTCAGCTGCAGCATCAATGTTTTAGTTATCAGAAGGGTTCCAGCACCCAGACTACCTTTCTCACGTCACTTTTTATTATGGTATATACTCTTAAACATTAGTTTTTATTGCATCTGTCTGGTAACTATTTCTGGCCTTACCTGTAGTTATGGAACCAGTTAATGACTGTGTTTGTTTTGAGGTTGAGCTGTAGGGAGAGCAATTCGATAGTCTGCTGTGTTGGGTATGGTTCCAGTTGATAAGCTTTTTTCAAGGCTTCTTTCTCTTCCAGTGCTAGCACCACTCTGGGTTTTTTCATCTGCATTAGATTAAAATCCTGTGTCTGGAGGCTGGGGCTTGCACAATCTGTTCTAGTGTTGGAAGATTCGCTGTCCGAGCCAACACTTATAAGACCATAGCGACGCTTCAGGTAAGCTAAATGTAACAAAAATATTCTTTTTTATGGCATTTACACTTGTTTTACTGCATAGTATTTTTCAATTCAAGTATCAACAGCTCAGCATCTAATAATAAAAGGTGATGTGCATTGATACATAGACTCCGTCGCTACATCATTGACATAACTAATGGACTATCACATGTGATATTTTACACCATTCCCAGTCTTAATTAAAAAGATCTGTCTTGCTAAAACTCTATCACATACTGAGCCTAGGGCACACCAATGACTTTAATAAAATCATCTAACAATGATTGTAGTTCTTAAAAGTGTTTTCATTTGCAACCCTTTTTTTCTATATTGTTAGTATTGTATGACAAAAAGCTACCATGGAGCCCAAAATCTGAATGCTATGGTACGGGAAATGCATATCACAATAACACATATATATTGAAGGTCAATTCATCTACAGTCCTATGAAAAAGTTTGGGCACCCCTATTAATCTTAATCATTTTTAGTTCTAAATATTTTGGTGTTTGCAACAGCCATTTCAGTTTGATATATCTAATAACTGATGGACACAGTAATATTTCAGGATTGAAATGAGGTTTATTGTACTAACAGAAAATGTGCAATATGCATTAAACCAAAATTTGACCGGTGCAAAAGTATGGGCACCTCAACAGAAAAGTGACATTAATATTTAGTACATCCTCCTTTTGCAAAGATAACAGCCTCTAGTCGCTTCCTGTAGCTTTTAATCAGTTCCTGGATCCTGGATAAAGGTATTTTGGACAAACAATTCAAGTTCAGTTAAGTTAGATGGTCGCCGAGCATGGACAGCCCGCTTCAAATCATCCCACAGATGTTCAATGATATTCAGGTCTGGGGACTGGGATGGCCATTCCAGAACATTGTAATTGTTCCTCTGCATGAATGCCTGAGGATTTGGAGCGGTGTTTTGGATCATTGTCTTGCTGAAATATCCATCCCCGGCGTAACTTCAACTTCGTCACTGATTCTTGAACATTATTCTCAAGAATCTGCTGATACTGAGTGGAATCCATGCGACTCTCAACTTTAACAAGATTCCCGATGCCGGCATTGGCCACACAGCCCCAAAGCATGATGGAACCTCCACCAAATTTTACAGTGGGTAGCATGTGTTTTTCTTGGAATGCTGTTTCTTTTTGGACGCCATGCATAACGCCTTTTTTTATAACCAAACAACTCAATTTTTGTTTCCAAAATGAAGCTGCCTTGTCCAAATGTGCTTTTTCATACCTCAGGCAACTCTATTTGTGGCGTACGTGCAGAAATGGCTTCTTTCTCATCACTCTCCCATACAGCTTCTATTTGTGCAAAGTGCGCTGTATAGTTGACCGATGCACAGTGACACCATCTGCAGCAAGATGATGCTGCAGCTCTTTGGAGGTGGTCTGTGGATTGTCCTTGACTGTTCTCACCATTCTTCTTCTCTGCCTTTCTCATATTTTTCTTGGCCTGCCACTTCTGGGCTTAACAAGAACTGTCCCTGTGGTCTTCCATTTCCTTACTATGTTCCTCACAGTGGAAACTGACAGGTTAAATCTCTGAGACAACTTTTTGTATCCTTCCCCTGAACAACTATGTTGAACAATCTTTGTTTTCAGATCATTTCAGAGTTGTTTTGAGTAGCCCATGATGCCACTCTTCAGAGGAGATTCAAATAGGAGATCAACTTGCAATTGGCCACCTTAAATACCTTTTCTTATGATTGGATACATCTGGCTATGAAGTTCAAAGCTCACTGAGGTTACAAAACCAATTTTGTGCTTCAGTAAAAAGTAGTTAGGGGAATTCAAATCAATAAAATGATAAGGGTGCCCATACTTTTGCACCGGTCAAATTTTGGTTTAATGCATATTGCACATTTTCTGTTAGTACAATAAACCTCATTTCAATCCTGAAATATTACTGTGTCCATCAGTTATTAGATATATCAAACTGAAATGGCTGTTGCAAACACCAAAATATTTAGAACAAAAAATGATTAAGATTAATAGGGGTGCCCAAACTTTTTCATAGGACTGTACAATGCCTGAGCTGTTGATGTTTTACAATGTATAGATACATACAATTACATTTATATAAATTACATTTTACTAACTTTTATGAAAGCAGAAGGGTTCTGTTCTAATCTAAATCCATATTACATAGTATTAGATTAATACCCTCGTGCCCTCATAATCTCCCACTTAGATTACTGCAACGCACTTCTCCATGGACTCCCAGCTAACACCCTTGCCCCCTCCAGTCCACCTTAAAATGTGCTGCTCGCTGAATTCACCTCACCCCCTGCCAGTCCCTCCACTCTGCCAGTCCCTCTACTGGCTATCCGTTGCCCAGCGAATAGAGTTCAAGTTACTAACACTATCATACAAAGCCATCCACAACCTGTCCCCTCCATATATCTCCGAACTAATCTCCCGCTACCTGCCCACACGTAACCTCAGATCCTCCAAAGACCTACTCCACTCTGGTCTCATCCGCTCCTCACACAACTGTCTCCAAGATTTCTCTTGTGCAACCCCCATACTCTGGAACTCCTTACCACAACACATAAGACTGACCCCCACAATCACAGGCTTCAAGAAGGCCCTCCAATAACACTACTGTCACCACACCACCATGTGAACAGCCTCTCCTCACCTTCTGTCTCTATCCCTCTTCCCTCATAGATTGTAAGCCCTCAATCCCACTGTGCCAGTCGGTCATTGTTAGTATTATATTTGTTCGTATCTTTTATGTACTATATGTAAGTCCTCATATATAAAGCACAATGGAATTAATGGTGCTATATAAATAATAATAATGATTAAAAAAAAAAATACAGAACCCTTCAAAGCTTCTATCTCAATTTGTGTCACTACATGGTGTGTATCTAACACTCACCCTTTTTTTCCATCTTCTTCATGTCTCTTAGCTTTTCTATATTGTGTGGATCACTCAGCCATAGCTGCATGCGAACAAATGGCTCTCTGCCCTTTAAGCTAAGTTTATGCCAAGGTTTGGGCCTGGACAGTAGATCTGATACAGATCCTTGAGTAAGACCCAAGATGCTTTCTCCAAATAATCTCTGACCTATAAAGGATTAAAGACATATATGTTAATAGTTAAATTTTATCATTACAACTGAACTGCAATTGTAATAAATCTTATATATAATTGTGATATTACCTAGAACTAGACTTTATAAAGATGTTAATATGTATTTTAGCTTCTTTCTTTAAATACTATCTACAGCAATGGTTTCAGAAATATTTATCTCTAAAATACAATGGGTGCTACCAACACATTACCAATGTGCATTAGTCTGTGGCCTGCTCATCTTCTTTGGTACACTAGCAGGGCAAACAGCCAGGAAATAATGTCTAATAAAAAAAATCTCATTTTACAGGAATGTACAAAATTTAAAGGAGTTGTCCCATCTCAAGGATCCTATCTATACTGGTAGCTTATGTAAATTGAAGACTTTTCCTAAATAGATTGCTTTAGAAATTCTGCATGGTTTGCTTGGTAGGTGAATTTCTTCCCACCATTGTTTACACAGCATTGCTATAACCATGGACCTATAGGACAAGTGATGTCACTTACTTACTGCTCTTGTTGGCTTCAGATAATTGCAGTTTGCTGATAAAGTCTGTTATCTCTCTATGTAAACACACAGATAACTCTGAGGCTGTTCTGTACAGAAATCTGCATATTATCTGATCTGTATGTTGAGACCTCCAGCAGTTTAGCAGGAGAGAGAGGGAGGAAGGAGAAATAAAGGAAGTGAGAAGCAGACACTGCATACAGCCTGGCTGTAAGACTGAGATGGGAAAACCCCTTTAAGGGTCAGTGCACACTGAGTTTTTGGCGCTGATTTTGATGCTGATCCGCCTCAAAATCGGCCTCCAAAAAAGCCTCCCAATAGAGTTCTTTTGGGAGGCTTTTTTTGGAGGCTGATTTTGAGGTGGATTCAGCGTCAAAATCAGCACCAAAAAACTCAGTATGCACTGACCCTAAGGGAGAGATTGAGGCCTTGTGAAAGTGGGAGAAAAATGGACTAATATTATTACAAATGTATTAATCATATATACCACAGGAATATATTTATATATGAACAGTTCTGCAACAGTTGTTTGGCCTAAAAAAGTCTATCATATCTGCACTAAAATGTGTTCCTTTATCTGCCCCACGGCACTACTGTCATGTGCCGAGAAACGTGGATAATAAGTTTATAAGGATAAAAGGTTATTTGGGAGGGTTATCGAGACTTCAACAGTTTTATTAATGAAGAATAACTCTGAAATCTATTATAATAGTTATGGCATTATTACTATCTACACAGATTATGTCATTACAACATTTCTGAGACGTTCAAGCTAAAGAATTAAAGTACTGTATTAATGTCTACATATTAAGGCAAAGCTGTAAGATCATTTACCTAAATTATTGTCCGTCAACACTTCCTTAACCTTCTTAGTGATGGCATAGGTGTCAAGTTCAGGAGACATTGCCACAATCTCTTGGATACCTGCCGTGGTTGCTGGGTGAGGGCTTGGGAAGGTTCTGGTACTGAGTGAAGACACAGGTCTACTCTCTGGTTGCTGATTCTCTTTGCTGCTTTCCAAACTTAACATGATGGGTTCAGTAGGACTTTTTTCCTGGTCTGATGGACTTGGCGGTGGAGATGGGGATGGATGTGTTTCAGATGGACTCGCTGTACCTGAAAATGAAAAAAACAATATACAATAAACCTCTTTTAAAAGCCTATGTATTAAAATGGCTATATGCTTATTTATATATACACTATAATTTTGTGAGAGACCAGAGTGTACAACAGAAGTGTCTCATGTACCCCTTCAAAGGTATGCTGGAAAATTTTTGGCAGACATGAATAAAGAAAAATAGATTACTAAGAACCTTCACAGCACCTATGAAATGTGCCATAGGAAGACACATCTTAACAGACTTCCAAAACGTAATAAGTCCCTTCAAGCTTTCTAATACTATACTATATATAGCTATGCAATGTAAAGATTGAGAGTTCTCAGTAGTGGGTACCTTTTTTTAATGGCTAACAAAAAATGATGACCGATTACAAGCTTTTGAGACTACTCAGGTCTCTTCATCAGGCTGGTATAACACAATATCTGAAGGCAAGCACATTCAGCCTGATGAAGTGACCTGAGTAGTCTCGAAAGCTTGCAATCTGTCATCATTTTTTGTAAGCCATTAAATAAGGTATCAACTACTGAGGACTCTCAATCTTTACATTTTATATCCACTGGCTAATACGGTACAAAGATAATTTTTTCTTATATATAGCTACTATTAAATAACCCATTTATGTAAGTACCTTGTGACAGAGCTGGTTGCTGGGTGATTCCTTGACCAAGCTGATCTGTCAGCCACAGTTGCATGCGAATGAAAGGCTCACGTCCTTTCTGGGTCAACTTACTCCATGGTTTGGGTCTGGACAACATGTCACTCACACTGCCTTGAGATAATCCCAGAACCTAAGTGAAAGCATAGGTTACAATGGTTACACAACAAATGGTACTTGTAAGTTTCTGGGATGTGAATCTATAGATAAGTGATCATAATTAGAGATGAGCGAGTACTGTTCGGATCAGCTGATCCGAACAGCACGCTCGCATAGAAATGAATGGATGTAGCCGGCACGCGGGGGGTTAAGCGGCCGGCCGCCGTCAAAGCGGAAGTACCAGGTGCATCCATTCATTTCTATGGAGCGTGCTGTTCGGGTCGGCTGATCCGAACAGTAATCGCTCATCTCTAATCATAATGTAATGCCAGAAGTATTTCCTATTATGTCATTTTTACATGTAAGTGTCATTTTAGGATGTGCAAATATATCTTCTACTTTTAATATACTCCTGAAATGTTCCTTAGGGGTAAGATGAAGTTTGGACAAACAAGTTTACCACTAGTACAGTAATCTAATAAACACAGAAGAAGCTGAAATGTATATAAAGTACACAAACATGATGCATAATCTCTGAATAATGAATAGTTCTTCTACTTTCTAGTATACTTTGTGTTCAATTATTTACAATTTGTCTGCAGTCAGTGAATGGGAACCTTTTTAACATCCAAAGGCTCAAAACTTGTACAGACCTATTAATTTATCATAGTTGAAAATTTGCTTCTACAGGACTCTGTCTGGGCAACCTGCTGTGAGCTAAAAAACTAGACTTCTATAATCTATATTTAAAGGAGTTATCAGTTTTCAAAAAATAAAGTTGTGCTAAACAGTTCACATACAGATTTTTGTGATAGAGGACATGAAAGGTCCTTTTAAAAGCTCTAAAAGCACCAATGATACAGCCCAGCAGACAGTGTGTATAAGCAACTGGTGGGTATTGTGATGCATGGTGTAGAAGTTCAGAATCTAAATAGATTTGAGGAACTACCACCTCCGACAGTTTTTCTAACAGTTGAATCACCAAGAGCAGCAGAAAGCGAGGAATTCCCCAGCACTGTACTTCATCTCATTTCATGCTGAGCACCATCATAACTTTAGAGAGTCTTGAGAGCACTATTGCACTTGAGTCTTATATGCATAGTTCTAAAAGCGGCTTATTGAAGAGATTGGTGCAGGTACTGTACTATCTAAAAATATGATGGTGCTCAGCATACTGATTCCTACAATACACTGTGGTCATAGACTCCCTTTAACTCATTCAGAACCTATTCTCAGTTCTCTAGTGTACAATCAGGGCTGCGGAGTCAGTAGGCCATGGTCACTGTGAAGCAGTGAAGATCTTCTAATTCATTAGAAAGCTAGTAATTATTTTCCTATGAGAGTAAATATGTATATATGTAAACTATCTCTCTAATTATACAATATTAATATTTGTTCAATTTTATTTAAAATGAATGAATAATTGTATTTCAAAGTCAGTTTCGATAACCTTTTTGAACTCTGACACTGACTCAACCCAAAGTTGATCCTAACTCCACGACTCTGCAGCCCTGTGTACACTTTTAGAGATGCTCTAAATGGCAGAGCCTTGAGAAAATCATCAAATATTGGAATATACTTAAATATTTAGAGAGGATACATAATATTCAATTAAAACAAGAAAGATGGCATGTAAAATATAGTAAACATTAGCTATGACAGGTGGCAGAAAACACAGCTGTGCCATAGTAATACCTTTTCACCAAAGATTCTCTGGCAGATGCCATTTTTTGCTAGTTTTTCCTTAACTTGTCTGGTCAGGTCCAAGGTATCCACTTCTCTGTACATATACAGCTCATACTGCTCTGGGGTGAGAGGAGGTACAGTGGGCTTGAGATTTCTAGGAACGTAGGCAGGGTAGTAGGAGAGCTGATTCATGTTCTGACTATCCAGACTTCCAGCCTCTGTCTTTATCTCCACTAGCTTATGTGTTTCTTCTCCATTGGATGCATCTTCCTCGTTTTGTGAAGTCTCAATATTCTCTACTTTCTTCCAAAGTCGACCATTTACCGTACTAGAATAACTTGAAGATGATGAAGATAATGATGGAGACACAGAGGTAAATGGACGACTCAGAATGCTTTTCTCTGATGCCCAGTGTTGATCGAAGTACGACCCTGCGTCACCTATTTCTGACTTTACTTTGCGTATGATGTTTTGTACAAAAGCTGCTGGAGACAGTACACTCAGCGGTGTCTGTGTGGAGCTTGTGCTGGTTAGAAGGCTGCCATCTTCCTGTTTTATGTAGACATGAGGTGCTTTGTGTGTGGAGGGAGTGAGAATTGGGCGCTCATTTGGAGGTGTAGGAATGGACCTATGACCATTGCCTGATTCTATTTCTAACAGTGCTTGCTGCTGTGCCTGCATCTCTCGTCTTGCCTGCTCCAGAATATTCTTTATTGCATCTTCAGAACTGTTGTTGCTGCTGGCAGATGATAATAAAGGAGCACTTGAGCCTTTTGTTTCACCTGCATAAACAATAAAAACACTTACAGCAATAAAGCAAAGTGTAGAATAAATCCAAACATAATGCTGCACTGTCTACATCTAAGCCTGTTCCCATTTAAATAGATGTATTATCCAATTTATAAAATGAAAGTATACGTCTACAAGAGCATCAAAATATTAAGTTTCATTAAAAAGAGATAATGTTTCTTCTCTATGCTGGCAAATCTTTAGAAAGTAATGATTTGATTTTTTTATGTTCTTCTCCCAAATACAATCATATCACAGTGACTCTGCAAAACCACAGAGGGCCATCATCTGTAATGTGACAAAACGCTCTAGAGCAGAAAAGGCAGCCTTTGTACAAGGACGTTACACTTCTTAAAGTGTAAGTGTTCTTAAAGTGTAAATGTTTAATATTGTTCCAAAAATTCCAAAAACTAGAATTATAAGTCCACTGGCATATAATGATTCCTGACACTGGACATTTTAGTAACTGCAAATGTCACTGCGAGACCACTGCTGAAATACCGTAGGAAAATAAAATTCCCATTCACTGCCCTTCAACAATAAAGTCCTTATGGTATTTCTGGGATATATGGGAGCAGCATGGTAGCTGGAATCCTGGGTTTTAATCTGACCATGGGCAACATCTGCATGTAGTTTCTATCTTCTACCTGTGTTGGTGTGAGTTTCCTCTGGGTTCTCCGATTTCCTCCTACATGCCAAACATATACTGATAGGGAAATTGACTCCCTGTAATACATCTGACCCTTGTAGGAGTTGGGGATGTGTACCTGTATGGCAGCTGCTTACTCCCCTACTCCAAAACACTCCCTGTTCTTTGAGTCTCCATTAGAAAAGCACATTGCAAATATCTGTTGTTGCCAATGAACCCATCCCCAATTACAATTTGTATGCATTTCTAATAGCAAAGCAATAAAATCCTAACTTGTTGGAAAGGTTATAAATCACTGAAAGATTGTCTCTGCAAATTCCCATTTACATCATGATATAAGACATCAGAATATAGATATGGGGAAAAAGCATGCTTGCTTTACATGCATAAAATTGTGGGTCAAGACCCAACTGACCTAGCGAAAAAAAAAAAAAAAAAATGTTAACAATCCCGCTCTCTGATTCCAGCAGATGTAGTTGGGATATCTACAGTAAGTGACTTTAAGCTTGCCTAGGATAAACACATGTCTATCTTTTGATAACATGAACATAATATAAGGGCAGACTAGATGGACCGTGTGATCTTTTTCTGCTGTCAACCTTCTATATTTCTAAAAGTAAACTATAGATATAGACAGCAGGTGGCAGTATAACAGCATGCTTCTGCTTCTTTCCTACAATAAAAATACTGCTAAAAGGTGGCTCAACATTCATAGAGAAGGGGAAGGGGGCATGTGTTAACATACCAACGGCACTAACTATAGTCACTAACTGTGACTTCAGGGGTCCTCCTCTCTCTCTCTGGGCTCCTTCACACGTGAGCCCAGGGGAGGTTTTTGACAGCGGATTTTGCGTCAAAAACCTCCCCTTACAATGGTGGTCTATGCAGACCGCCAGACTTCTTTTTTCCGCTAGCGGCGGGCTGCTGCTAGCGGAGAAAAGAAGCAACCTGCCCTATCTTCAGGCGGAAGCTGCGCGGGTTGAGCCACGCGGCTTCCGCCCCCGGCAGCACCCTCCTATGTCGGCTCATTCATTTGAGCCGACAGCGGAGGGGAAAGCCGCGACCGCGATGGTCGCGGCAGGTGGGTTTTGACCAGAGAGAGAGGCAACTCGCCGCGTCTCTCTCGGTGTCAAAACCCGCGCGGGCAGTTCACATGTGAACTAGCCCTTTGTGTCATTGATATGCTTTCTGATGTCTAGCTGCCTGGCTCAGTTTATTAGCTCATTTTTGTCTTTTGGCTGTTTTAGCTAATAAACTACTGAGGTTAGCTGATTGGACTGAGTCCAATCCCATACTATACATTGTACAGAGGCAGAGAAGATGGCTTTGTACACTGCAGAGTGGCCATGTGGCCATTACTGCATTTCAACTCCTTTTAACGTCAATTAGAGCTTAGCTGCAGTAAAATTGCCCTGTCACTATACAGTGTATAGAGCATTCTGCTTCCAGCTCCATAGGCTGAATAATACAGGTATTGGATGTAGCCCTAAACAGCTGATCCATGCGGCTGCCACCATTCAGATATTTATGGCCAATCCTAAGGACAAACCTTATATTTGATAAGGCTGATAAAAGACTCGTGTACATCAAGTCAAATTTATGATCTGACAGTGCTGATTTGGAAGAAGTCAAAAACCCATACAAGGGAAAAATTCTTCCTGACTCCTATATATAGCAATCAGAATATATCCCTGAATCAATGTCCCTTTTCATTAAAGGGGTTGTCCCATCACAAGGACCCTATCTATACTGGTAGCTTATGTAAACAGAAGCCTTTTCCTAAATATATTGCTTTAGAAATTCTGCTTTGTTCTCCTGCTATATGACCTTATTCCTCCCACTGTTTACACAGCTTTGCTATAACCACGATCTGGGAGATAGGACAAGTGACATCACTTACTCAGTGCAATAGTTCAGCTAATTGCATTTTGCTGATAAAGCCATGTTATCTCTCAATGTAAACACACAGATAACACTCTGTCTGTTCTGTACAAGAATCTGCAGATTATCTCATCTGTATAAATGTTGTGAGACTTCTTCAGCCCGTTTAGCAAGAGGGAGGGGGAGGGAGGAGAAATACAGGAAGTGAGAAGCAGATACGGCATACAGCCTGCAGAAAGACTGAGATGGGAGAACACCTTTAATCTAGTACCCAGAACTTGTAATAGTTTCATTGTTGTTACATATACATTATATACTGTTACAACTGTATGGTAATTGTACTAACAGAAGTGTCTATCAGATAAATGTAGAGGCTTTCCAAACTACTGTAGTTAGTCAGTGCTTAGAAAAATTGTTCCTTGAAATTGAAGCCTAACCCAGTTTGCACGGAAGCAATTCAATGCATTTACAGACATTGTGCATGTTGATTTTATTTAGTTACATGAACTGTAAGGGTCCATTCACACGGAGGAAAATGGTGAGGAATTTGGTGTGGAATTTCAGTGCTGAATCTCGTGTGGGCAGTGCACGGCAAGCACAAGGAGCCTATTATAGTCTATGGGGCTTAACTGTGCTTAACTGCACAGCGCTTGCAGTTGCATTGGTATTCCGTTCAGGGGGTCCTCATGCGGACTCCTTCCGGACGGACGCCAAACGCTAATGTAAACCGACCCTGACACTTAAATAGTGATGACACCCGGCACCTCCACTGATAAGCTCTTAAAAGCAGCACTGGTGCTCAAATGAGTGCAGCTTTACAGGTCTTGCAATGCCGCACTCATCATTCATATGTCCTGTTTGCTTATAATATAGCGATAATTTGTAAACTCACCTCCTTTCTGAGACTGAATCTCTTTTTTTGCTTGCTCTAGAATATTTTTGATGGCATCATCTGATCCTGTTTCTGGTGTTCGGATTCTTGGTGTAATGCTTCCTGAATCATGGAAAAGAAAATCGATTACAATTTTAAGTTGTCCAAAGACACATATTTTTTAAAGGGGATGTCTGATCACAGCAAGTCCATAGGTAGAAACTTGCTGTTCAGACGTAGTAAAACTACTGGGATCCTGACCTATCACAAGAATTGGGGAGCTTTGCACCCCAGTTTGGAACAAAAAGATAAGTTGGACAGCATGTGCCACTCCATTCATTGCATCTTGGACTAATAATGTCCTTTATTTTTTGTATTTTTGGAGTCCTGACCTGTTTATATCCTGGAAATAAAAGGACTTTTGCGGGAAAACAGCACCACTCCATCTGGTAAAACTTAAGCCTTCTTGCTCTTGGTTGGACCCTCCCCAATAACACATTTATGGCATATAAGAGTATGACCTTCTTCCCTGTGATACAGGAGGTGTTTCTCACATACACCACTTACCTCTTTGCCTCACTTGAATCGTTCTTAAAGCCAGAACATTCTGCTCATCTGAAAGAAACTGTTTCATCTTAATGAAGGGCTCTTTCCCTTTCACTGTAAGTTTTCTCCAAGGTTTGGGACGAGCCAGAATCTCACTTACTGAGCCCTGGGAAAGCCCTAGGACATAGTGGCCAAATACTCGCTGTCCAATATTATGTTTCAGTAGCTGCTCCTTAACTTGAAAAGCAATTTCAGAAGTATCAAGATGTTCATCGTCTATGGAGCTGGAATTGGTGCTTTCGGACTGATCGCTATGCGGGCTAGAATCTTGATTGCTGGACTGGTGATTGTTGGGGAGTATATTGGCCTTTAGTGAGTAAAATGGAGATTGGAATGAATGCACGTGGTTGTTTTCAGTCTTGAGCAATGGAGAAGCGACTTGGTTCTTAAGGGCTGGTTCTCCTGCTAATTGTTCATTATCACTGTAAACAGAAGCTGGACAAAAGGTCCTACGAACTTTGCTTCCAAGTGATGTTTCTAGCACAGACCGAGCAGGACTGGGTGTAGAAACTCCATCTCTTGTCAAAGGAGATACAGAGTATGGCCTTTCAGCTGGCACAAGATCTTTTGTTGCATCTTGAGAATGATCTTCATCTGATAAAACCATATAAAGAAATAATGAGGATGATGATAATAATAATATATAATACAAATAAAATATCATACATCTATTAGTCAGCTGCAAACATGAATCTGGTTTGACCACAATTTTTTTCCAGTACAGTTTGTAATAAAAAAAAAAAAAAAATCGCTGTATCTCCAAAAATCCAGTACTCTTAAGGGCTCGTTCACATCTGCGCCCGGTCGTCCGTTATACAGGTTTCTGTTTCCTGCACGAAACAGGGCAAGAGACAGAAACCTGCAGGCATCTTTCAAACCCATTCATTTGAATGGGTTTGAAAAGTGTCCTGCCGTGAGTGCCGGTGAGCGTTTTATGCTCTCCGTGGCGAAACCGTTTTTTTAAAAATGGACACAGAGTCGGACATGCAGGACTCTGTGTCCGGTTTTAAAAAACGGGTTTGCCGCGGAGAGCATAAAACGCTCATGGCCGGACTCGGCATGACAGGTTTCCGTCTTCTGCATGCAGAAGCCAGAACCCAGCATTAACTGCAATCATGATCTTTCAATGTGCTACATATAAGGGTTGGAATATTTGGTTACAAAATGGATTGGTGATTGAGGATTAATAGTAGGGTTTCCTAAACCACTATTTAGAATAATGTGCCATATAAACTGAATAAACCACTGGTATGAAGAATTCTGTTGCTCCTACTCATGTAATAATGTGCACCCTGACTGATAAAAAGCTTGGTGGAAATGGCAGAATGGCAGGCATTGTTTCTGAAGATGAAGAGGGGAGTAATGTCATATCAAAAAGGACTAGGAGGTGAAACCCGCATCTATTGAACACATAAGGCATATACTGTGAATATGCTATAAAAAGTCCCAGATGGCAATATCCCTTTAAAATAGGGAAATCATCACGTTATACAGCAGGAGGAGCTGAGCAGATTGATATATAGCTTGGTGTGAAGAGGTTCAGTATAATTAATTTTTTTTTGTTATATTTTTGCTCTTTCTATGCTTAGAAACAGTCATGGAATCAATTGTGGGTCCTACCAGTTACTGACAGCCCTTCATGTGTAGACAGAACTCACTGCACAATGATTAATAGGACTGTACCCATGACTAAAAAAAGTTTATTCTGCTCAGCTCTTCCTGCTCTATAACATGCTGCCTGCAGACTGCACTGCGTTTTCCAGGGTTGCTTTGAGTAGTGTAAACTGTATTTCTCTACAGCTTGCAATTTTAGTGTTGTAAATTTTTTCATTCCTTGTTGTTTGTATATCAGTAACATATGTCATATTGCTGTATAGACTGTTACCATTCAGATGTCCCTAATGGAAAAGTGAAATAGACTCTAGTGTTTATGAAATGGGGATGTCAGATGTACTGGTGCCAGATTGATGCGACTACAATCCATTTACATGTCCGTGAAATATAAATGTAACATAAAATAAACAAAAATTATAGTCTTGTAATATTGAGAGAGTAGCATTATAATATTTAGTGTAGTTATTCTTCTGATCAATGGGCACTATTAAGAGCAAGCAGAAGCAGAATTTTGTACGTACCACTGCTAGGGACATTGCTCTGCTTTTCAGGGAGATAGGTTTGTGAAGGATAAAATGCTTCTTTCTTTATCGATACATCCTCTTCTGATTTGGATGTCTCCTGTGTTAGAGAAGTGCAATATTTTATTAGGGGCTGATAAACATATCACAGCATTTTAATGTTAAACATTGTTCACATTACATACTGGAGCAAGACCACAGCTTGATGTAGCAGACTTCATAGCTTTCAATATGCTGAAAGAAAGAACAGAATTAAACTTGGCATCATAAAACAGCATGCGACATGAATAAATATCTTCACCAAATCAGGGATAAATCAAGTCACAATAACTCTAGAACAAGATATATTCCATGTCTATTTTAAACAGATTGTTACAGATAAGGAGTTTACACCTTTGTGGTGAATTGTGAGGATAAAAGTTAGTCCAGCGTTCACATAAGTGTTTCAAATGGAAGGCTGTGCAGCCATGAGTCAGGTGCCTTGTTGTCAGTGACAGCTTGGTACCCACAAGACAGGGCAGAAATGGTATTTTACAGATTCTGTCTCCACAATTGCTCTATACATATTTCTTATAGGAGCAATGAAACAGCACTGTCACCACTGCCTCCATTGGACGCAGTGATCCGGTGATCGTCAGGTAACATGTCACATGACCAAACTGGTTCTAAATTTACCTGACAAAATGCCCACGGTTATAGGAGAAATAAAAAGCAAGTAAAGGAAATGTCATCTCTAACTATTAGGGTGAACCAAATAAAAAATTGTAAAATGGAAAAAAAATCATAATAAATAATTAAAACAAAATAAGTAAGTAAAAATAGGCATGTCATATATAAAATTAACCATCAGACAATATAATAATAAATAGAATTTTTATTGAAGCAATGTACATACCATTAAAGAAGTGTATATGCCATAAAACTCTGTGATGGGCATGAGTAACACATTAATAAAACTTTAAAGCACCTTACCCTTTAAGTGTTGGCCATTTTTATTTAACTTTGTTTGCTACTTACATAGTTTTAATGTTGAACTCTCTAGTGAATGGTTAGCTATCAATATACTTTATACATAATAAAGTTCAGTGTAGAGAATATAAAATACTATACATGTCTATAACATGTGCACGGTCTACTAATCCACATGTCCTCACAGCTTCACATTGTAGAGACTCCGCTTCTGTAACTGTTACTGTGTACAGATGATGATCTAATACATCATCAAAATGACATCTGTTGTGTGGGATAATAGTGAAGTGCTGCTCTCCAGAGCTGGGCATAGAGAGCTTGTCACAGGATCCCTCAGGAATCCAGACACAACTGTACAGCAAGGCAATGATCCTACACATTTCTAACCCAACTGTCAAATGTGCTGCCCTATAATCCCTCAGTGACAATGAGCCAGAGTTTTGGTACTGACTTCGAGAAGCCTAAGGGACCCTGGGCACTTCATAGCCTGTGATCAGAAGCTGTGCTTCAGTCAGTCAAAACCAATAGCTTTTTTTTGATGCTGGGACAGATATACCATAAAAAGTACTGATGTGACTAAGTTACATGTTATTTCCTACAAAACAAAACAATATATATCACATATGACCGTAGTAGTGCAGCCAGACACCGCAACACTACGTCATCTACACTAAATATCTGAAAATCCATGACTTCATTGATGTGCCTAGCTGATCAACTCTGATTTGCTTAAATGCTAAGTATGTGGCAACGGGCATTCCAGACCATTTCATGATAATATAGGACCCCTGGGTAAGCACATGGATGGCCATTACTGCTCTAGTATAGGAGCTTACCTCAGAGTGGTGCACAGAATGAGTGAGTGTGTCACTGAGCTCAGCTTCAATCTGCTTGCAATGTGTAACTTTTGGTAGTATTCCAAGAGCAATACATTTTTTAATTATTTTAAATTTGAATTTTATTGAGAACAATGTTTCAATGTATAAAATCCAACAACAAAACAAGGGTAGGGAAACAGTGGCCAGGTCAGACCATACAAAAGAAAAGAACGGAGCAAATTCACGACCAGCTGTCAGAATAAAATAAACAATAAAAAGAGTACAAGCATTAAAGAGGACCTTTCATGGGTTTGGGCACATACGGTGTTATATACCGCTGGAAAGCTGACAGTCGGCTTTCCTGATCTGTGCCCCAGGTGAAGAGCTATCGGTGCCGATACCGTAGCTCTTCATCGTCAGAAGGGTATTTCTGACAGTCTGTCAGGAACGTCCTTCTGCCCAGCAGTGCCTATTGCGCTGCACAGTGTGAGTGGGGAGGAACATCCCCTCACCTCCCTCCTGATAATGCTCGTCTATGGACAAGTACTGTGAGAAGAAGGAGGAGGTGTTACTCCCCACTCTCACAGCACAGTGCTATAGGACGTTCCTGACGATGAAGAGCTATGGTACCGTTACCAATAGCTCTTCACCCGGGGCACAGATCGGGAAAGCCGACTGTCAGCTTTCCAGCAGTATATAACACCGCATGTGCCCAAACCCAAGAAAGGTCCTCTTTAAGTACAATGTATGAAAATAACAGCTGTATTGATTGATAGGGGACGGGGTTGTGAAGAGCAATACATTTTTTAAATCCTATCTATCTCTTGTACTGGATATATCTCCATTATTGTAAAGCTCTTTTGCTGCTACAGGTTGTTGACTGTAAGATGCAGTATGGATCAAATATAAATTTTGCTTTCTGTTATGTTTGGTGAACCTTTGCTCATTAAAAATGCAAAGATACATACTTAAAAAAAAACAAAAAAAAAAAAAAAAAAACTGACAAATCACACTGTGTAACCCATGGAGTGCAGAAAATTTGCTATTGATGTAAATCTAGGCATACTTATGTATGCTCTTGTGCTGCATTTTACCGAACTGGGGACAGGTAGGACATAAAATGATTTGGAAAGAAAGGCGCAACAGGAACATGTGAATGGGATTTTCTTAAATAAATTCCTAATACTGTGTAAAATATTTCTATGTGGATTTTTATGCAAATGTCCTGAAAACTGCACCTGGACATATCAAACAGTTCTGTATCAGTCTCAGAGAATATTACGTTTTATATGATAAAAATGATTATTTCTTCAACAGATTTGGAAATAAGGAAATAATACCACTAATGTGTATAGCTGCCCCGAACTGATGTAAATAAAGATGATAAAAGCTTTGTGTGGCTGTTCAGTTAACGCTTCCAGGAGATTTATATCTGGTTTTATAAAATAACAGATGGATATGTATTTTGTGCACAACAGAAGGGTAAATATATACAGCACTGTAATAGGTATAAACAACCCCTAGTGACACTGCCGTCTTATTTATTGTATTATAAACCTAGGAGCGAGGAGTGTTCCCTATGGCACAGTATTAATCAGACTGATGGAGAGCAGACTTACAGAAGGAGGTATGAATCTCACCTTAGCTCCGTTTTAATTTCTTCGTAATCTGACTGACTTTGCAACTTCTCTTCCAATTTCTGAAGAATCAAAAATGGAGAATATGGGATATCAGTCTACAGGCTCTCAATATAATTCAAGCAAACATGTTGTCATACTATGGTGTCCTATGTGACGGTAGCATATAACAGGGACAGGTCATCTTTTCTAGCAGTCAAAAGAACAGAAGAAAATATTGGGGGCAGATAAACTAATAGTACTGTATAACTTTTAAACAGTGCAAAGTTAGACTACACAGTCTTAAATAGCACCAGTTTTAATAAAGTATCGGATGCTGTTTTAAAGACCGTCTAGGCTAACTTTCCACCACTTATTAGTTAGATTAGTTTACAAGAGAATTTTGGCAGAAAAATTTGGTGCAATTTTTGAAGTTATGCCACATTTTGTGGTTTTGCATGTTAAGCCTGGTCCACCCTTATATATACAAGGCACAGAAAGTGTTAGAAAATGTCTAATGATTATTGGTTTGCCAAAAGGGCACAGAGCTATAAAAAGTAGTGATATCTACAGCCATGCATCGATGCTCTTATTAGTTTACCACCATGCCATGTATGGACTAGCCATCTAACTTCTAATTGAAAAATCTATTTTGGGAGAGAAATTAGGTCTATTGTATAAGCACAGTGATCACTTCTTTTATTAAAATTGCTTGCTTGAACTTTTACTGCCTTTCACTTACAGGGGTTATCCATTTTCAGCAATTTCCAATATACTTTCTGTATCAATGCCTTGCAGTTTTCTAGATTTCTGCTTGCTGTCATACACTGTATACTTCCAGTAGATAAAAAACAGACCATGGCCATGTGATGTACAGTCCAGTCCAGTGACCAGAGCTCTGTCTTGTAACAAGCTGTGCAGCTGCTGTGTCCATCACATGACCATGCTCTGACTTTTAGCAACTGGAAGGAAAGAAAGTCTGACAGCAAGCAAAGATCTAGAAAACGACGAACAGATGATACAGAAAGTATATTGGAAAACTGTATAACTTTCCAGAACATAAGCAATAACATTTATTTTCTTAAACTGAACAACCCCTTTAAGAATATCAGATATGAGACAAAGCTGATGTGGCAGATCCCTCCAGCTCAGTGAAACTTTTGCAGAAAACTAAGCTAACTCAGAGTTATAGTTGGACTAGACAATCTAAAAGTACAAAAGATGTAAGACACACTATAAGACACTTCAGAAATAGTCTAGTCTAGTCAAACAGCATTAGTTTATCTCCCCTTCCATGTTTAAATCCATCAGCCTTTTTTCAGATACAGTGGGGGAGATTTATGAAGACTGGTGTGTTGTACTCCAGCCTTGCTCACCTCTACACTGGAGTAAGGTCTGCCTAATTTATTAAGAGGGTCTTTATAAAGTAGATACAGTACCTGCTAGAGACTGTGAATGACAAAAAATATGTGTTTACCTTCAGTTATCAAACCTGTACATGGCTAGCCCTACTCTCATCTGAGAAGTGTACTCATACAGAACCAATCTCAGCAATGCTCAGCGAGCTTATCACATCAACAGCAGCTGCACAAAACCTTCTGGTTATTTGCTACAAAGCATCAGTCTGGAGATCAGGATGTTTAGGGTATAGTTTAAGAAGACACCAATTGGACAATCTTTGAAAGGCCCCTGGCTGACATAGTAACCCATCAGCATCCCCTACCATTGAATTGTGGATGTTCCAATGAGCAGACAGAGCAGAACTCCTCCATTTATCAAACACTTTAGATGCTGCGGTCACTATTTACAATGACACCAAAGGGCTTAAACTGACAGGATCAGTTAATTCTTATACAGACAGTTTCAGGGCTTTGTAATACAGCCCAATTTCTGATCTCGCTGGTGCACTGACCATGATGAAGATGACTGATATAAAGCAGGAATAGACAACTTTACATGACACAGAATTGTGAAGACTTGTAATACAAAGTTGGTGGTCCACTGATGTGAGGGATCCATGACTGACAAGTATTCACTATTCCTACAATCTTATGTACTATCTATTACTACAGGCAGGGGTTTTGTGACAGCTTAGTGTCCTAGAATGTATAATGTTTGCACCTCTATGGCCTCAGTTTTGATGAGAAGTTGTTGTTCTAGTTCAGCTATTTGATTAGATGAAGATTCTTCCAATTCTTGTATAGCGTTCTGGAGATGCTGAATATCCTTAAGCAGTCTTAAAATTTCTCTGTCTTTAGAAGCTAAAGCTGATTCTAAATGAGATCCAGAACATAGTGAGAAGCCACTTTTATCCTAAAAAAAAAAAAAAAGATAAAAAAAGATAAAAAAAAGACTTGTTATGATGCTTTGACTAATAGAGACAATTAACATAAACTTCGGATACCATTAAGTACATGAATAATCCCATTAACTTCCCTGGAGAAATAGAAACAAGAACATGCCTACTTGAGTTACTCTGGAAATTAAGAGTAATGTTATTTTCTCTGAGCAGAGACACTTGCCGAGCAACACAACAAAAAATGTGGCACAGGTAATAGCTGTACTTACTAGCAGAGTACAAACTATATACTGATCAGTAGAGTGCCCCATGCCGATGTAAAGATTCTTATACTATTAAATGGATATTCCCATTATATACATTTATGGCATGTCCACAGGATACCAGTAGGAATGGCCCAAATTTAATGCAATGTGGATGACCAGAATTTTTAACTCATTTGTTTTAACTATGGTGTATCCAATGGGGATACAAGGAAAACAATAGTAAAAGTGAAGTTCCACGGATGGATCCTATAATGAATATGTTCACAATAAAGCTGCCATACAACTGACAATAAATTGAGTTACTCCTGAAAACTTCTTATTATTGTCCCTAAGTTCACCATTTTTCACACAAGTGTTTCACAGTATCCCAATACTACAAAATATATCGTATTTGCCATATGCTTGACACCTTCATATTTACAGTATGATTTTGGACATATTTCTAAGAATAGATTTTTTTATTTGCAAAAGCAGAAAGATACTTTGCTTTTCTTATAATGGCTTGTAGCCACACTGGCCATCGCACAAACTACATTGTGTGAACAAAGTTTAACAAAGACCACAATGTAGTTGCCTTTTTCAATGGACTGTTTTCATACTTTTTGGGCATCCTTAAACAAAGTATATTCTAGACACAAACCTGGTTGGTATTTATGGACAACTGTCAAGACATTTCTGATCCACTGTTCATGATATTTGGGTATGTGAGCCCATAGATATTATAAAATCTGCATGGCTCCTAGGACAATAGACAATGCTATAGGAACCTATACAAAGCTGGGCGCAATACAGTCCATCCATGAGGTCTGCTTATGTGTACAACAAAGATATTTAGGTATATAGCAACTACAGAACTCCCAGAACAAAGACTCACAGAAGAACTTAGACCAGCGGATCCTTGTGGAGAACAACAGGTCAGTCTAATGGAATTATTTACAGATGATAATTGCTCCCTGAGACTCTCAACCTCCCTCTGAGCAGCTTCTGCTCTCTGCAAAACACACAGAAAATAGATGGCAAATATCAACACATGTCACATACTTGCAGCCAACAAAAGGAAAATGATGTCACACATAATAATATCATCGTTTTGTGATGTGCTTATACTCCTCCTAAGGAGCTGATGGAAAAAGGATTCCCCTTATCGTCCATTAAGCTCCCAGGAAAATCTTTATCCATGGGAAAGAATGCTGTGACAATCACAAAGTATCCTATGCTTGGTTTCTCATTTACTACTATAGATCAGATGGACATAGTCAAAATGAGCACCAGAGAAAACATGCTGACAGTGCTTACTACTCTGGGAAGGCCAGTATGAACCTTACTGGCTATTTCGTTATTCAGTACATTTTATAGAAACCATAGTCTATGTGTAGGGGCAGCTTTGCATGTTGGTGTATGTAGCTGCATGTGAGAACATAGGTACAGCTTTAGCACTGAAGTTGAGGAACTTATAAATACAATATACGCAAATAATTTTTAAAGGGTAAGAAAACTTTTATTTTTCTATTATTATTATTATTATTATTATTATTATTATTATTACTATTGTTATTGTTTATTTATATAGCACCATAATTCCATGGTGCTTTCCAGAACTCAATAGTGCAGGTGAAGGGAACAGACTGTGCACTATACTTCACTATAGAAAAGTGCCTATGAATTACTTTACTCCAGATCTAATTGACATCCGTCTATTCTGTATGCAAGCAGATCAACTTACAAAGGGCTTACTGGCGAAGGGAGGGAGAAGAGGAGCAGAATAAAAACAGAGATATGAGGCTGCTCTACATTAAATGTGTCATTTATGTCAGTAAAGGACTAAATAGTAATCTAATAACCCAGCTGTATTGTGAATAAGACCTGTCTTTCTACTGTATATAGCTGATGACTCTCTGAGGAACTCGCCTTCTCCCCCACCTCCCCTCTCCATAGATTTCTAGGGTACAGATTTGATCAGTGGAAGAAACAGACACTTTACTTGTATGAAGTATATTACAAAGCTTGTTATCTTTACCTGAACCCTCACCTGTAGATTTATAGAAAAAAAAATATGCCGTACTTTAATTTTGTCTCTAGTCTGGAAGAGGAGCAGCCAATGTTTATTTCATCTCTAGAGAAGCCGTTACATTGCTTATATTACACTGGAAAATATGCTGTGGATATCTTAAATGTCATTAAGTGTTTCTTACGTAGTTTTTTATGCTGATTTCAAATCTGAAAACCGTTTTGCTCTATCAGGTCAAATTGTTAAGATATTGTCGAATAAATGTTTTTATTTTGCTTAAATAGGACTACAAGCTTCTCACAGTATACAAAATTATATAAAATATATATTCTATATATATATATATATATATATATATATATATATATATATATATGAATATTGCATTATAACTATTTATTAAGAGATTATGTAAGATTTTATGACGCAAGTTTAGTTGGCAGTTGCGTTATGAATTGCGCCCGCATTAAATTTTCTGCCCACATGAAAGTGACGTACATAAGCATGTTGCTACTTCTGGAAATAATACGTTATCACGAGTACAACTGGAGTATTTGCGGTGACTTAAAAGTAGTAGCTATTCTAACGGAATGCAGACAGACTCCTCATACAACTGTCTCCAAGATTTCTCTCATGCATTCCCCTATACTCTGGAACTCCTTACCAAGACACATAAGACTGGCCCTGAAGACTCACCTATTCAGGAAGGCCTACAACCTCCAATAACACTATCACCGCACTGCCATCTGAACAGTTTCTCCCTCTCACCTTCTGTCTCCACCCTTCTCCCTCATAGACTGTAAGCCCTTGCGAGTAGGGCCCTCTATCCCACTGTGCCAATCGGTCATTGTTAGTATCAATCTGTTTGTACATTTTGTGTACTGTATGTGAACCCTCAATTGTAAAGCACCATGAAATTAATGGTGCTATATAAATAGACACATTTTGTCAAGAAATTAGACAGCGACACTAATGCAGTTCGGTACCTGAACAACAAGTTCCCAGGGTTGAGTTATGTAAAGGTAAAAGAAGGTGTATTCATAGGTCCACAAGTAAAAGAAATCATGGCTGATGAACTTTCAAGACATTCTAAGTGCTGCTGGGTGGCATTAAAGTCAGTCGTAATCAATTTCCTTGGAAATAAGAAAAGTGCTGACTACGTGAATGTTGTACAAAAATACATTAGTGCGTACAAACATCTTGGCTGCAATATGTCTCTGAAAACTCATTTACTCGACTCGCATGTCGATGTCTTCCCAGAAAACCTAGGCGCAGTCAGCGATGAACATGGCAAGTGCTTCCACCAGGACATTTCAGTGATGGAGTCATGCTCTCAGGGTCGGTGGAGTGCAGCTATGTTGGAAGACTACTGTTGGACTCTTCAGCGTGATTTGTCAACTTATCAGTAAAAGTTGATTATCAAATTTTAACAAATTTTAACAAATTTTTGCAAATTTTAACAATTTTTTGCACATATTTTACAGATATTAGACTTCAAACTGAATTTTTGTTTATCATATAATTATGTATGTTATATATAATTTCAGTAGCTATAGCCAGGTTCATATTTATGTTTAAAATTCATGTAGCAATTACTTTTAAAATACAAGTTTTTGTGTAAAAATTACATTTATTATGTTTTGAAGTAATTAATTGAATTTATAAAATTTAAGATCATGGATATTTCAAGAATGGCAGGTGATAGAGAAAAACGGTTTGGATATTCAAAATCAGCATGTTCAAATTGACTAAGATCGATTATTGTATACTAAGATATCCACGGAAAGTTTTTTTTTTTGTTGTTTAATGTTATACACAAAAACTGTAATGACATATTCAGACATGGCAGATTTGTTGCAGAAATTTCTGTGAAGGTCCCATTTAACTGAATGAAGCTTGCGACAGACACAGCCCAATTCACAAGTGTGGATTTTCAGTCACCGAAATTTCTGAAACAAATCTTCCATGTGTCAATAGACTCTAAGCAAGTATTTCTCAACTCTTAGTTGGGTTGATTCACATCTGTGTTTGGTAATCCATTTGGGGAGTCCGCATGGGGACCCCTCAAACAGACTATCGAACACATTTGCAAGCGGTGCGAAGTGAAAGCACATGGACCTCATAGACTATAATGGGGTCCATGTGCTTGCTGCGAGATCTCCGCACAAGTTATGTGGACAGGAAAGTAGATTGTGAAGTACTTTCTAGTCCGCATGTTCCCTGTGGAGATGTCGCGGCAAGAACACGGACCCCATTATAGTCTAGTGGGGTCCGTGTGCTTTCACTGCACACCGCTTGCAAATGCGTTCAGTATTACATTCAGGGGGGGGGGGGGGGGTCCCCATGCATACTTCCCCGAACGGATTACCAACGCAGATGTGAAGCCAAAAACCAATTTGTGAAAAAAGTTCCAGCCAAGCAAGGGCACCTGTGGCCAGCACACCTGAAAATGTTCTGAGCTTCTTTTAGCTTCCAACTAGCTTTTCACGGATCATATCAGTTCAGCAAAGACTACCCACTGCTGTAGAGGAGACCTGACATCTTCTGACATCTGCTTTAACAGGCACTGTACCTCAGTATTTGAAGATGGTGGGTGGTTTGGGCAGCACTGGTTTCCCAGGAATCTGCCACTTCCAGAACAGTGGTTCTCAGCCACATACTGTATATACTCGAGCATAAGCCGAGTTTTTCAGCACGAAAAAAAACCCTTGGCTTTGCGGGGGGGGGGAGTGTTTCTATGACCAGCCGCAATAGTAATGTGCAGAATCTCCCATAAAATTGTGGAAAAAAAAGAAGCTTTAAAAAAATATAGTAAAAAAGTTAAATAAATAAAAGTTCTAAATCACTCCTTTCCCTAGAATACATAGTACAGACAGTACAGACCAAAAGTTTGGACACACCTTCTCATTCAAAGAGTTCTCTGTATCTTCATGATTATGAAAATTGTAGATTCACACTGAAGGCATCAAAACTATGAATTACCACATGTGGAATTATATACTTAACAACAAAGTGTGAAACAACTGAAAATCGGTCTTATATTCTAGCTTCTTCAAAGTAGCCACTTTTTGCTTTGATTTCTGCTTTGTTCACTCTTGGCATTCACTTGATGAGCTTCAAGAGGTAGTCACTAGAGATGAGCGAACACTGTTCGGATCAGCCGATCCGAACAGCACGCTCCCATAGAAATGAATGGAAGCACCTGTGACGCTGACTTTGCCGGCGGCCGGCCAGCGTCACAGGTGCTTCCATTCATTTCTATGGGAGCGTGCTGTTCGGATCGGCTGATCCGAACAGTGTTCGCTCATCTCTAGTAGTCACCAGAAATGGTTTTCACTTCACAGGTGTGCCCTGTTAGGTTTAATAAGTGGGATTTCTTGCCTTATAAATGGGGTTGGGACCATCAGTTGTGTTATACAGAAGTCAGGTGGATACACAGCTGATAGTTCTACTGAATAGACTGTTAGAATTTGTATTAAGGCAAGAAAAAAGCAGCTAAGTAAAGAAAAACGAGTGGCCATCATTACTTTAAGAAATGAAGGTCAGTCAGTCCGAAAAATTGGGAAAACTTTGAAAGTCCCCCCAAATGCAGTTGCAAAAACCAACAAGCGCTACAAAGAAATTGGCTGACATGAGGACAGCCCCAGGAAAGGAAGACCAAGAGACACCTCTGCTGCAGAGGATAAGTTCATCCGATTCACCAGCCTCAGAAATCGCAGGTTAACAGCAGCTCAGATTAGAGACCAGGTCAATGTCACACAGAGTTCTAGCAGCAGACACATCTCTACAGCAACTGCTAAGAGGAGACTTTGTGCAGCAGGCTCTCATGGTAAAATAGCTGCTAGAAAACCACCTGAATATAGGGTATCTGCAGTGCTCCTGTTCTGTCGGGAGGGGGTTAATAGGAGCACTGCAGACACCCTATATTCAACCAGGCTGAATTCCAAGTGTGTGTGTGTGGGGGAAACAGTCCTCAAGCTCAGGGAAGGGGCAGATAGACAACCAAAATGCCCCTTCCCCAGGACCCATTTTAATTTTTGAAATTTTCCAGTAGCTGCTGCATCCAAACCCCCCCCCCCGGCTTATACTAAAGCCAATGAGTTTTCCCAGTTTTTTTGTGGTAAAATTAGGGGCCTCGGCTTATATTTGGGTCGGCTTATACTCAAGTATATACGGTACCACAAGTGGAGAATCACTGCCCTAAACCACAGGTTGTAATTCTCACAAATGTTATGCACTACAAACATTTGAATTTACCATTTTTGCAGCTTTTCATAGTCTTAAAGAATACATTCTTCACAACCAATTTATTTTTAGTTTCCTTCACTATACATCTAATTTGAAAAAGGATGTGACGTATTTGAATTAAAATAAACCGTACTGAATTCTGTGTACAGCTTCTATGCAGACTTATGTGTCTCCATGGCAACACACAACAACTATGTGAATTAAGAAAGCATAAGGACTGCTAGTTTCCTTATGGCTGCTCTTCATCCATTTCCAGATATCTCTTTGCAGAAGGAAGTGATTTAGGATATAGATATACCGTATACTTCCACATACAGTACACTAGTTCAGGAGTGTTCAGTGTTGGCACAGCATGGCATAAGCATATAGTTTTTTAGAGCATGTAATAATCTTGCAGTACTTCACTGACACCATCATATGGTATATATAGATTGAGGA
Source organism: Leptodactylus fuscus (assembly GCF_031893055.1). Taxonomy (NCBI): domain Eukaryota; kingdom Metazoa; phylum Chordata; class Amphibia; order Anura; family Leptodactylidae; genus Leptodactylus; species Leptodactylus fuscus. Next base: position 91,560,812 of record NC_134265.1, on the reverse strand, counting down.
AATATTCTATCAATGGTAACACTAAGGGTGCATTCACACTACGTAACGCCAGCGTGTATCACAGCCGTACACGCCGGCGTTACAGCAGGGCTGCCGAACACTTCCCATTCATTTCTATGGGAGCCAGCATGCGAGCGCTCCCCATAGAAATGAATGGGCTGCTTCTTTCACTGCGAGCAGTCCCATTGAAGTGAATGCCATACACGCCGGCACTTCCCATTCACTTCAATGGGACTGCTCGAAGTGAAAGAAGCAGCCCATTCATTTCTATGGGGAGCGCTCGTATGCCGACTCCCATAGAAATGAATGGAGCTGCTTTATACGCCGCTTATTCTGAACGTGTTTTATGTTCAGAATAAGCTTCAGTATACGTAGTGTGAATGCCCCCTAATATTGCTAATACTGTACTTACCCGGTGAGCTTTTTCGAGATTGGTCATTATCATGCCCACTTCATCAGCCCTAAAAAAAACATAAAATGCATTATGTATAAGCATGTTTCAGAAATATATATATATATATATATATATATATATATATATATATATTAATATTACACTGCATAGTATTAGCTTTCAAAAGGCAGGCTGCAAATCTTTGCAAAAGTAATTTTGGAAAACAACACATACTGCCAGATCAGCATTGGGCCATTGGTTCCGGTTGATCTGGAGACAATACTGAAAGGAGAAATGTCTTTAGGTTATATTCACATACTGCATTTTTGTGCTTTTTACTGCATTTCTTTAGTTAAAATATAGCCGCTGCCAGGTATTACAGAACAATATTGTAAAGTTTACGTAAACAGCATTTTTGTTTTTGCCATATTGAACAATTTTGGGGTTCAACAGCATTTCTTTTACTTGGCATTATTTAGGTAGTGTATTTACTGGAGCTGCTACTTGGAAAACACCACATAAAGTCCTATACAAAATAGTACAAAATAAAAACACAGAAAAATAATAAATGAATACATGGTAATATATGAAACTCTGTAGGATAGTATATTAAAGAAATATGTTTTCTTCTCCACTTTTCAGAGATACTTTTGACATATTAGTCTATTAAAGGGGCTCTATCATTGGGAAAAGTCATTTTTAACTAAGCACATACTTGAATAGCCATTAGAAAGGCTATCAAACACCTACCTTTTGTTTGTAAATCGCCTCAGTAGTTTCTGAATGAGCCTGTTTTTATTCATATTCCACAAACAGTACATTACTCCATGTACAGTACATTAGCCTCTTACGTGCACCTTGGAAGTCTCATAGTGCACCCTCTGCTATTCTCACCTATTCGTGTATACAGCAAAGGCTGCTGCTGATGACTCATGTCCCTGCCCTCACACACAGACAGGAAAGAATAGCAGAGAGGAGTGCATGATGAGGACTTATTGTGCTTGCTGGAAGCTAATTAGCATATGAATAAAAACAAAGTGATTCAAAAACTACTGAAGTGATTTACATAGAAAAGATATGTGTGGAATAGCATTTCTAAAGGCTATGCAAGTATGTGCTTAGCTAAAAATGACTTTTCCCAATGATAGAGCCCCTTTAAGGTGGTGGTGGGGGGTTTGATTGAAAAGGCACTCAAATAACTGCTGCAGCTGCACTATTCCTTGCTTTTTTAATACTGCTATGTTGTACTGGTACACAGAGTGAGGCAGTAAATCAATTAACCAGCTGTCAGGAGAATCCTATTCCACCCCTCCCTGCCCTATAGAGTTCTATGTGTGAAACTGAATGCGGAGACAAATATAATGTAAACAAGGAGTCAGACTGAACTCAAGGGGAAGGAGAACAGCTTAATATATTGTGAAGGAAATAGATCTCCTTAAGATATATTAAAAAAAAGTTTCTTATATTTAAATGCAATGGATGTACACTATAGAAATGGAAGAAAATATGGCATCTGGGAAGCCTAAAGTATTAGGGTTATTCTTTGTATAAATATACAATGTTCTATTACATTCTGTATCAGTTCCCCACATCTCTATTTACAACCTCTGAATGGGAAAAGAAGTTCAGACCTAAAAAAACACACATGTATCATATGCACAAACTTGAATAAGAAAACAGCACCGTGTAAGTACAAATATTAAGATGATGCAATGTCTTGGCAGACATCCTTCAAAATCACAAAGTATACAACTCACAAAAAATGAAAATGCAACATCCAGTGAATTCTGAAGGGATATATTTGTTCACCCATAGTGTTTTAACTCTTCATTGTAACTACTGCAGAGAACTTGAGAATGGCTTCAGAGAGGAGCTAAAATGTTGCTGCTGTCTTCTATAGGTGAATAAATATATCTCTACGAAATTCACTGGACGCTGCCTTTTCCTGTATGACATGCAGATTTTAAAGAAGATTTAGATGCAAAATTGGTTCAGAATTACTTGCTGAAATTAAAAGGGTATATATACATGTGGCAAATATATTGTAGAAATTTCTATGATTATTTCATTCAATTGAATGAGGCTTGCACAAATCCATGTGCTTGTGGCAGAATCTACCTTAGGTTAAGGCCCCAAGTAGTGAGCCGCAGACAAAAAGTGCTGCGATAAAGACTCCAGAGGGAACATATCGCTGTTTTTTCTACAGTGCTTTTCACAGAAAGTTTACAGAGTTTTCCTCTGTGGACTTTCTTTCCCTATTATACCTATATGAAAAATGCCAACATTTTCACAGGTCTAAGTGACATGCTGCTGCAATTTACAAAAACGCAACGTTCTTTGAAATCGTAGCATTCCCGCTGCAGATATTTTTCTGCAATGTGTGGATGGGATTAGCCAGAATCCTATCCACTTTGCAGGTACTACTGCAATATTTCAGTTTTCACATCACAATTTTGTCCTCTTTTTAACATGTATGAATGAGGGCACTTGTCACTATAGAGTCCCATTATAAAAAAAAAAAAGTATATCCTTAATCTATACTGGACCCTTTTTTCCACAAATATATTTTAAACATAAGAGAAAATCGTCTTGCGAATGCAGCCGGAGACTATGCTATGGGGAAAAGATTAGAATACAGTACTGAATACATGAACTGGAGAATTTTCATAGTATACATATTCTATTTTCGTCTTGAATATTAAAATGAAACGCTATATATATATATATATATATATATATATATATATATATATATATATATATATACCTCTAAAATATCATATAGGAACAGTTGCTTTTCTTCTGGTTTTTCTCTTAAAATTACTTGACCCTAAAACATTCTGTGGAAAGCATTCTGCATCCCCATCCATCAAAACAGGATCTGTCTTTGTTTATTACAGAATGTGCCATAGAGACCCGTTAAATGGGCCTAAAGTATGACCCAAACCCATGCCAACACAATTATGTGGCTTCTTATAACCAATAGGAAAAAATGTGATCAGAAATAATGGCCTAGTGCCGAGTGCAGTATAGTGTGATATCTTCCTCCAGTCAATTACAAGGGTCTTACCATTCTGATAGAACCAAAGATGTTATAGGAGATTTTTATGAATGAACAGATAAAATAAGGAAAAGCAAATCATTAAACCCAATCGTGAACCTGTGAAATGAGCTTTGCTTACAGTTCTAACAGCAGAAGCGTAATAGACAATAATACTTTACGCCTTGGCTGACAGAAGTTAAATTGTGACAACCTCCATTAGGGCTCATATTGTGCACACAAATTTCACTCAATCACCATCAAAGAGAAAATTATTTACAACACATCTAGGTAAGGGAGGTCTATCAAATTATCAAAGAACATCTGCTTTGGTGTAATAAGATTAAGTGTTCTCCCCGTGTTGTATAATATGAAGAGGAAATGTGTTGCCGTGTGTTAGTAAGACTGGCAAACCACACCAACAGCTGTGAGATTTGGCAGCCTACAGTACGGGATAGAGCCAAAGGGGTGCAGAAGATGTTCCAAACGCATAAAAATGGATGGCACCACACCAATTAAAATAACAACCAGCAAATGTACATTTAATGAAGTCAAGACGTTAGTTTAATATAATCCAATGCTTTTGTCTTCCCAAAGCAGCAGCTGTGCCTGTGTTAGAGGTATACAAGGGCACAGTGTTCAGGATGCCTGCATTTCACAGCTCTTACCAACCCCTTAGGAATTGGCTGGGATGTCTATTCAATATTCATCATAATCACAGGGTTAACAGTTCTCTGCTCGTGCCCTAGCAGACCTACTATACACAGACATTGTATCTGGTGTGTCTGTATTTAGAGAATTGGACTTTTAGGCTGAGGCCCCACGTTGTGGAAACGCAATTTTTTGTTGCAGATTTTGCTGTAGTTTTTTTTTTTTTTTTAGCCAAAGTCAGGAGTGGTTTGAAAAGGAATGGGAAATTATAGGAAAATCTTATACTACTCACCTCTTTCAAATCCACTCTTGGTTTTGGCTCACAAACCCGCAGCAAAATCTGCAACAAAATCTACAGCTTCTCTGCGACGGTGGGCTTTAGCCTAAATCCATGTTTTGCAGCTCAGATAGTAGTAGCTCATGACAACCAGTGACAGCTGTGCTGACTACATCACTCAAATTTAACATCATGCAAGCCCTAGAAATTGCAAAGTATCTAACAATTTCACTCAGCTGATGCCAGGGAACACTGAGGCCTGTGATTGGGCCTCAAAAGTCATGTGGGACCTCAGGGTGTAATGACGCACAGATTCAAGCATTGCTATGCTGGCAAGACTCACAGGCTGATGCCCAATTACAGGTCTTCGTGGTCCCTGACACCATTCAGGAGGCTGGAAGAGGCCTGAAGAGGACCCGCATGTCGGAGCCATGGGGAGATAAATTACAGTTTGTTATATTGACTCATCTCTAGCATATTATACTGTGTGGTAGCGCCATTATTCGGTCACATGGATCTTTGGCATGAATGGAGGGGGATATATGTGCTTTCTGAACAGCTTGGTCTAGTATTTATACCCATTTCTGGTTCTCCCAGAGGTAATACTAAAATGGACCTTCCGGGACCTTAGACTGTGAAAAGTATTTCACCAAAGCTCCTGGGGGAAAATGTTGACAAATGTGAGGTCAAATGGTAGTTGTCAATGATATCTACAGGTTACATACTAGAATACAGTGGTTAAAAAAAAGCTCCTCTGGACTTTATCTAATAGGTAGTGCTGCTTTGGCTCTGGGGTTCACATCACCTACTGTGACTGTTAGTATTAGGCACCACCCCCTGTCTCCACATCAAACCAACTGGTTAGGATTGTCTTTAGGGGAGGCATATTTAGTTACTATGACCTGGACTAGTCTACAGCAACATATGGTAAGGTGGATAGTTGTGTAAACTGTGAAGGAGTGGTGAGTGGAGCCCACCAGACAACACAGCAAAAATGTCTGGAACCAAGGTAGCACGACCTGCTGCATCCATACCACACAAGGAAGAACCTACTTCTAACCACTCCGTTCTAGCATCAGCCATATCTGCATGCAGGTAAGAGACCTCCAGTGTGCACAACAACCCAAGCTAGAAAAAACAGGTCACACTGTGATCATGTGACTTATTAAAAAAGGTGAAAAGCAAGATAGAGAAAGATATTGTACAACACATTTATCAATACTGTCAAACCTTGCACTGCCTAAAATTACGAATCATGTAGTTGATAGCTGATGCTTTTACTAATTCTGATATTGTCTTTGTATCATTAAAAATAAGAAAAATGTTATGTGACCATACCATCTGAGGATGCTGCCAGCAAAATTAGATACTCTGCTCAAAAATTGTAATATGTATGGCTCCAATATGGCCCATTAGCTAATACAAACTGGCTGGATCATTGGAAGGCATGATGAAAGTTCAGAATGGAAGCTGGCTCACGTGCCTAGGCAATAGGGGATCCAACTTATAAAACTGAATCATGGTACCCCAAATCACTTCTAAACAATTTATATGCTGTTATAGGCACCATTAGTAGCATAGTGTAATAGGCAATCATGTGCCTAGAAAACCAACCTCTACTCCATAAGCAAATTAACTTTTTGTACACAAAAATTGACAGTCCCAATTTGTTACGACCACAGGCAAAAATAAATGCTACAGCAGACAAAGTCAAAATTGCATTTTGACATACAAAAGGATATAATTACTACACCTCTAACAACCCCAACAACACTATATAAATGGATTAGAAGTGAGTCTGGTGGTCATAGACTCCCTATAAATTTGGTGCTTTGTGAACCTTTTATTCTACAACCACTGAATGGGCAAAGACCAACTCAACTTCTGTACAAGTGCTAAGAAGCCACCCTGCAACAATCTTGATATTCTAAAATGCCATAGATCACTGTTTCTGAGCTGGAGTAGACTATAATATTGTAGAAAATTATATTCTTAGGACTAATGTAGATCTAGCTGACCCTTGCTCTGCTTTCTTCTCATGATAAAAAAGACTGAATCACTCGCCATTCAGATACCAACAGCTGCCAGGTTCCTGAACACAGAGACTGGGAGACAAGCCAACTCCTCCTTGCAGTGTGATCTTACAGGATTCCCCACTTCAAAGCCCAAGGATTGTTTTTGGAAGCGAGTACTGTCCACTTATCTCTTTGTTAACATTTTACACTTGAAATTGAGAATGTGATTAACATCAATGCAATTTCTCCAGCTGGTATAATGAAGGCCCAGCGCAGATGGACAGTTTGAGTTGATGCCTTAATATCAATGTTTATGCAGAAGGTAACTTGTAGATTATTTAAAAGCAGATCAGTGTCACCGCAAAAATGAGTATTGCAACAAATCATCAACCAGTCATACGCTCATATCCCTAGTGCTCTGTTGTACAGTCCTGGTCTCCCTACTGGCGAGACTGGCTGGGTTGGAAGTGGAAAGGCTGACGTGGACACTGAGGACAATCACTATACTCACTGGTCGCTGGAGAGGGACCTGTGACATCACTCAGATACATCACCGGTCCTTTACCAGTGACCACTTAGGGAAAGAGAACTGTACAATGCAGAACCGGAGATAGATGAGTATGACTTTTTTTTTTGTCTACAGCCACCCTGCCCACCCATGAGTTTACTATAATGCCTGGATAACTCCTTTAATAAGATTGGTCAAATTGGTCAAGCGAAGCAATTTATCATTACAAAATTGTGTGTATCTTTCAGGGAAACAATCCTCTGCGCAGACAATCCCCAGAACTGTCAGGCCCTATGTCCCCAGTAAGCTCGCCATTGGGACACATTAAGGTTGGCCATACACAGGAAATACCAGTCTGACCCTTCTTTTCCCAATATCTATAATAATGTCAGGAAACCCCCAAATATATATTAAATGAATTGACAGTTCTACTGAAGTTGTCAGGTTTGACCGACTTACATGTAATGTTTATGGTCAACTTATGTGCCGTCCTAACAGTGGCATGTGTCACAGTGGCACATATAGTAATAAAATAGTAACACAAAAAATAATAAACATAAAAAATTATTGACTGCATTAAATACATTTATTGCCATTACATTACACAAAAATAACAACAAAAACTACACGTATTAGGCATTTACATAACTGTGATAACCTGAAGAATTGAAAAGGTTATTTATAGTGGAACCGGGACAGTAGAAAAATACAAGTTAAAAATGTAGGAAAAAAAATAGATAAAAAGCTATGGCAAAAAATAAATTTTTTAAAATATTCTTACTGCAAAAAAGTTTCGTAGACATTACACAGTAATCTATATGTACGCCCAAACAGTGCTGTATGAAATTCCATTTTTTCCACATGTCTGCTGAAATTAAGAGAGGTACAAATGGAAAATTTTAGCTGGTCAAAAAGGGTTAAAAAAGGTGTGCAAACTTTTTAATATTGTTTCCTTTATTGCTATGATTTGGTTAATGGTTGTGCTATTCTGAGATATTCTTACATAATGGTACAAAGGTGCAAGTTCTACCTTGTATACAATAAGTAAACACCAATACTTCTTTATCTAGGAAATAAACAATTACCAAACTTTGGCTACTGTTCTTATTTCTGTTTTATGAATATTTTGACCAATTTTAAGGGTTAAAGGGGTATTCTCTTTAAACAGCTGCAGCAGAAAGTTCTCAGCAAACCCCCCAATCCTAATTATTCTGCTAGCTTATGAAAATTCAAGAGTTTTCCTAAATACATTGCTTTAGCAATGCTGCTTTGTTTGCCTGCTCCGTGAAATGTGTTTCCATTGAGTATGGCCTATGTGATAAGAGAGGAGAGATGACTCACTGCTCTCTGGGAGGGGGGGGGCAGAGTGCTCTCATTGTTATCTATAGTGCAAGACAATTGGTTCAGCTAATTACAGTTTGCTGATAAGGCCTCCAAAGCCCTGTCTGTTATCTCTCTATGTAAAGATAAAGATCACGCTGAGTCTCCCCTCTGTAGATGCATGGTAAGTGTTCTTTACAACCATGTGTAATGTAATATACCTTTACTGTGTATATTATTAGATCTGCATTTCTATTAGATTTCTAGTAATCATAACAATCTCTCATGGTAAGGGTAAAGCCTGCATTTTCATCAAACAGTCAAAATTCCCTCCCCCCCAACTTGTGGAGATATAAAGGAAGTAAAAAGAAGATAAAGCAGGCAAAGCTGCTGAGACAGAGAGATGGGAAAACCCCTTTAAAGCGTAACTAAACTTTGCAACAACTTGTGATTTTCTGGCAGTATTTCTTCATTTAATATACACTCACCGGCCACTTTATTAGGTACACCATGCTAGTAACGGGTTGGACCCCCTTTTGCCTTCAGAACTGCCTCAATTCTTCGTGGCATAGATTCAACAAGGTGCTGGAAGCATTCCTCCGAGATTTTGGTCCATATTGACATGATAGCATCACACAGTTGCCGCTGATTTGTCGGCTGCACATCCATGATGCGAATCTCCCGTTCCACCACATCCCAAAGATGCTCTATTGGATTGAGATCTGGTGACTGTGGAGGCCATTGGAGTACAGTGAACTCATTGTCATGTTCAAGAAACCAGTCTGAGATGATTCCAGCTTTATGACATGGCGCATTATCCTGCTGAAAGTAGCCATCAGATGTTGGGTACATTGTGGTCATAAAGGGATGGACATGGTCAGCAACAATACTCAGGTAGGCTTTGGCGTTGCAACGATGCTCAATTGGTACCAAGGGGCCCAAAGAGTGCCAAGAAAATATTCCCCACACCATGACACCACCATCACCAGCCTGAACCGTTGATACAAGGCAGGATGGATCCATGCTTTCATGTTGTTGACGCCAAATTCTGACCCTACCATCCGAATGTCGCAGCAGAAATCGAGACTCATCAGACCAGGCAACGTTTTTCCAATCTTCAATTGTCCAATTTCGATGAGCTTGTGCAAATTGTAGCCTCAGTTTCCTGTTCTTAGCTGAAAGGAGTGGCACCCGGTGTGGTCTTCTGCTGCTGTAGCCCATCTGCCTCAAAGTTCGACGTACTGTGCATTCAGAGATGCTCTTCTGGCTACCTTGGTTGTAACGGGTGGCTATTTGAGTCACTGTTGCCTTTCTATCAGCTCGAACCAGTCTGGCCATTTTCCTCTGACCTCTGGCATCAACAACGCATTTCCGCCCACAGAACTGCCGCTCACTGGATGTTTTTTCTTTTTCGGACCATTCTCTGTAAACCCTAGAGATGGTTGTGCGTGAAAATCCCAGTAGATCAGCAGTTTCTGAAATACTCAGACCAGCCCTTCTGGCACCAACAACCATGCCACGTTCAAAGGCACTCAAATCACCTTTCTTCCCCATACTGATGCTCGGTTTGAACTGCAGGAGATTGTCTTGACCATGTCTACATGCCGAAATGCACTGAGTTGCCGCCATGTGATTGGCTGATTAGAAATTAAGTGTTAACGAGCAGTTGGACAGGTGTACCTAATAAAGTGGCCGGTGAGTGTATTTTGTAATACATTTTATTAATAAATCCAGGCTCCTTTCTGTCAAATTCTGCACTTATTTATTTTCCCCCTGTTTCTGAATTGAGAACTGTACAATGTTTTCACTAGGTGTGCAGGCTATTATATAATACAAGGAAACTGAGGCTGCGAGGGGGTCACTTAAAAGAGTTACACCTTGGGCATTATAAAACCTATAAAAGTGTTTTGGTGTCTTATGAAAAATGTGAATACTTGTCTAGGTTTCATAATGCCAGACATATAATTGTTGGAAGTGCCAGCCTCAGCTTCCCTGCATTACACAAGAGCCAGTAGACTCGTACACCAAGTGAAAGCAGCATAGATTTTAGCTCTCATTAGAGAAATAAGAGAAAGAAAAAGGAAAAAGAGTTTTACAGAAAAGAGCCAAAATGTATTAATAAATTATATTACAACATTTATTAATGGCACAAATGCTGCCAGAAAATCAAAAGTTTAGTTGCATTTTAAGGGACGCAAGCCATACTTTCTATCAAGTGAATGAAATCTGTTGCTGAGTGAAAAGTGTGACGCTGGCAGAATTTCATATGACACAGCAAATTTCAGTGACAGGATGCATTTCATTCATGGACATATCTTAGTGCAGTTTGGAAAGATGTTCAGAATGAATGGAAAATATTCATTTGTGTATGATTATATTGGTAAATTAAGGGCATGTTCAGATGGGCAAACTTTTTATGCAAATTCCATCTGTGTCAGTATGGCTACCATGTAGTATTCCACTCCCCCTGGCTGCCCATTGCCACAATGCATAATGAAGAGGTCTATTATCCCCATCATTATGATTTCTTGGAGCTGTTGCCAACACAACTGCAAGAGTGCCAAGCAAGCACAGGTGGCCTTTTCAGCAGGGCAGTTCCATACAGTGTCCTGGAATTAGGTCACTTCAATCACTCATCTACCTGCCTCTTTTTGATAAATACGTCTTTGCAAAAGTGAAAGATGTTGCCTGTTAAACATGAAATGCTAAAGGTAAACAAGGAGCTTGTATCTCACAGACAAATACAATACAGAACTTACTTAGACGCTGTCTCCTTATCATATTGACACCGCAGGTCAAGCAGCTCCCTCTGTGTTGTCTTCAGTGCTGCATAACAAAAGCATTTGGTGAAACTGTCTGCTATTACATTTCACAAAGAGATTAATAACCAGGTCAAACAACAAAAGTCTATTTCAAGAGCCATCGGGATACAATTCGACAGCTCATTCATTTTAGCTTTTGTCACATCTGTCTCTTCCATTCTCTCTGAGCATTTTAAAGAAGACAAAAAGCCTCTTTTCAACAAACAATCTCACTTGTGAAGAATGTGAGAACATAGGCCAGCGTGTACCAGATTCAGCCCTCTGCAGAGATGAGCAACTACAGCTTCTCCAAATTTTTTTATTAAATAGGGTCTGAAAGGAGTTATGACCCCTGAAAAGTGCTGACAGCCACATATAGCTGATATGTAAAGGAGGTTTAACATACTTGGGTGACTGGACATGATAACTGCTGTTGTAATCCTCTTGGCTTTGCAATAACAATTACCTTGGGCTTTGCTTAAGGCCTGGTTCACATCTGCATTTGGCATTCCGTTTGGGGAGTTCGCATAGGGATCCCCCGAACGGAATACAGAATGTATTGGCAAGCAGTGAGCCTATGAAAGCACACGGACCGTATAGACTTTAATGGGTCCATATGTTTGCTGCACGGTGTCCGCACAAAACATGCGGAGAGAAAAGTACTTCATGAACTACTTTCCCCTCCCTATGACTTGTGCGGACAAGCACATGACCCCATTATAGTCTATGTGGTCCGTGTGCTTTCATAAGCTCACTGCTTGCCAATACATTCAGTATTCCATTCGGGGGTCCCCATGCAGACTCCCCAAATGGAATATGGAACGCAGATGTGAACTTGTGCTGCACTGACTGCTTCCCTCTTATCAGATCTTGGTTGACAGCTCTGGTGTCCATCCTGGAGACCACTAGAGTTATCACTCGAGCAGAGGAAAGGAATTGGGGAGTGTGCTATACAGACAGCACAGTAAGGGACTGCTGAGGTGAATTCAGATTGTTTTATCAGTCATGGAAATTAGCATGGTCACTTACTTTGTTATATTTAATCTCCTTTACATATCATCTACCTAACCCTGTCAACAGTTCAGAGGTGTCAATTCAGATGTGTGTGTGAAAACAAATTTTAGGACATGTACTATGAAAAGTGATTCTGAATATGAGCTTCATTTTAAAGGGGTTATCCTGGACTGAAGCGTAACCCCTCTCCCTTAAAGCTGCCTTCTAATAAAGTAAAAGTGTGTAATACTCAACTTTAAAGTTCTCATCTGTTCCAATATTATAATGTCTTTGCAAAACAAAAGTCAAAGGGTGGGATATAAGGAGGATTTTGGTATATAGCAATTTTTTTTTTCTAATGTAGCATTGTGTTACTGACTGAATGGCATCAACATGGTTTATAATCATTTTCCTTTGTCATTTTACTATCGGTTTAAATTTCTAATCCTTTTAAAGTATGATCTCATTGTAGATTTGTAGCAGATTTTTAAGGTTGCAAATACATTGGTTTTAAAGACACACAGCAAATTGGTGTGCGCCATAATAAATCTCCATACTATGTTTCCAAATAAATATAACCTATAAGAATACATATGTAGATAAAATATAACTCCATTCCAAATGGTTGGGCATTTTGGGTATATAAACCACATTTTTTGTATTTTTCAATGAACTTTGGTGTAGAGATGAGCGAACAGTGTTCTATCGAACACATGTTCGATCGGATATCAGGCTGTTCAATTCGAATCGAACATCACGTGGCAAACTCCAAAAAAATTTGATTCCCCTCCCACCTTCCCTGGCGCTTTTTTTGCACCAATAACAGCGCAGGGGAGGTGGGACAGGAACTACGACACCGGAGGCATCGAAAAAAATCAGAAAAAGTCATTGGCTGCCGAAATCAGGTGACCTCCATTTTAGACGAATAGTGGATTTCAAATCCGGGTCATATGAGAATGTGAACTTTGTGACTTGGAGAGAGGGATAGCTGTACAGGCAGGGATAGCTAGGGATAACCTTTATTTAGGTAGGAATGTTATTAAAAATAACTTTTTGGGGCTCTATCGGGTGTGTAATTGTGATTTTTGTGACATAAACTTTTTCCCATAGGAATGCATTGGACAGCGCTGATTGGCCAGAGTATGGAATTCGACCAATCAGCGCTGGCTCTGCTGGAGGAGGCGGAGTCTAAGATCGCTCCACACCAGTCTCCATTCAGGTCCGACCTTAGACTCCGCCTCCTCCGGCAGAGCCAGCGCTGATTGGCTGAAGGCTGGCCAATGCATTCCTATGGGAATGCAGAGACTTAGCAGTGCTGAGCCAGTTCTGCTCAACTACACCGTGTGCCGGTCAGCCCATCTGATATAGCAGAGCCGAGTGTGCACTAGAACCCTTATGCACACTCGGCTCTGCTACATCAGATGGCTCTGCCTTGGCCAGCCTTCGGCCAATCAGCGCTGGCTCTGCCGGAGGAGGCGGAGTCTAAGGTTGGACCTGAATGGAGACTGGTGTGGAGCGATCTTAGACTCCGCCTCCTCCAGCAGAGCCAGCGCTGATTGGTCGAATTCCGTACTCTGGCCAATCAGCGCTGGATTCCTATATCCACACTCGGCTCTGCTACATCAGATGTAGCAAAGCCGAGTGTGCACACTCGGTTCTGCTACATCTGAGGTGCCGGTCAGCCCATCTGATATAGCAGAGCCGAGTGTGCACACTCGGCTCTGCTACATCAGATGTAGCAGAGCCGAGTGTGCACACTCGGCCCTGCTACATCAGATGTAGCAGGGCCGAGTGTGCACACTCGGCTCTGCTACATCTGATGTGCCGGTCAGCCCATCTGATATAGCAGAGCCGAGTGTGCACACTCGGATCTGCTACATCAGATGTAGCAGAGCCGAGGGTGCACTAGAACCCTTATGCACACTCGGCTCTGCTACATCAGATGGCTCTGCCTTGGCCAGCCTTCAGCCAATCAGCGCTGGCTCTGCCGGAGGAGGCGGAGTCTAAGGTCGGACCTGAATGGAGACTGGTGTGGAGTGATCTTAGACTCCGCCTCCTCCAGCAGAGCCAGCGCTGATTGGTCGAATTCCGTACTCTGGCCAATCAGCGCTGGCCAATGCATTCCTATGGGGAAAAGTTAGCTTGCGAAAATCGCAAGCTGACAGGGATTTCCATGAAATAAAGTGACTTTTATGCCCCCAGACATGCTTCCCCTGATGTCCCAGTGTCATTCCAGAGGTGTTGGCATCATTTCCTGGGGTGTCATAGTGGACTTGATGACCCTCCAGACACGGATTTGGGTTTCCCCCTTAACGAGTATATGTTCCCCATAGACTATAATGGGGTTCAAAACCCGTTCGAACACTCGAACAGTGAGCGGCTGTTCGAATCGAATTTCGAACCTCGAACATTTTAGTGTTCGCTCATCTCTACTTTGGTGTACTGCCTACTACCACCTATATACAATGAAGTAAAACAGATTATGGGATAAACACTGTTCAATATTATCTACTTATTCAGGAAGAGAATTTACAAAACTAAAACTCCAACACTCACATGCATTTTTATATTAGGTAGAAGTATACTTGGGCAGCACAGACTCATGCAGGGGCCCAATGTGCTTATACCAACCTGAATGGAGAACCTTGATCTTCTCTTCAGCCTCACCAAGTCTGACAGCTAAAGTTATCTGTGCTTCCTGCAATCCTCTGTAGATAAGATATAAGTATCATTAGTTCAATACAAGGAAATGAATTATCTCATAAGAAACTCTGGATTATTAGCTCTCAATGTAAATTATTTTTGCACTTCATATTTATGTTATCTTCAAAATACCCTGTTCCCCCCAAAATAAGTCATCCCCCGATAGTAAGACATGGCAAAGTTTTGGTGGATTGCCTAATATAAAGCACCCCCCGAAAGTAAGACATCCCCCAGTAACTGCATCCACTATTTGCTAAGTGAATATGCTAAATTTTGCATATTCACTTAACAAATAGTGGATGCAGTTAGCAAATTACTGTCTAATCATTCTGGTAGCAGGCTATGCCTTAAGCTTTTGACTGCGGGTGGCATACATGCATAATTTTTTTTCCCATTTATATGGTCCCCAAACTATTGGGGCATACACATGATTTCATGACCCCATTTGTGACCATCAAAGTTATATTACCATGTTTTCCTTCAAATTATAATACAAGGAGCATTATCTTGTCTAAGTCACATATATTGGTTCTATTGCACTTTATCCTGTGATGTGTATTTATTACTTATTATTTTTATGTATTATGGTTTGATTTCTGTTCTTGTATGTTTTGTTGAAGAAATCTATGTACTTGAGAAAGGGCTTTTCAGCCAGAAACGTGTTGTGTATGTACCAATAAAAGATTGTTTATCCATTACTACGGGCAAGTGCTGTTTTATCTTCTGGCCAAATCCCGTGAGGAGGCTGGTCCATCCTTTCCCATTATCCTTATGTCTACATGACGGTTACAGCTACTGCCTTTGGCTCCCTACCATCAGACTATTATATGCTTTTAGGGTGTTGTGCCGTCTGCACAACCCCACCAGGTGAGGGGGCACTTTGTCCTTTTCTAATACTGGCCTAGTATCGTGGTTAATGCATGAGGATCTGCTCGGTATGGCTCTCTCTTTTTGTTTTAAAATATCGATGTCCTGGTACCAAAAGCAAAGTTTATGAGTTGAAATTAGCATTTAATATTCTTTTCAGATCAAAATAAACAGAAAATAACATTATTAAAACAAAGAGAAAACAAAAATAAAAATTTGTTACATAGAGTTATTTTTATTACAATATATCAGAATCCATTTATGATAAAAAGATGCATTGTAATTTTACAAGGAAAGAGAACTTTAGTACATAGGTTTGTTGGGTTTTTTTGTGTTTTTTTTAAAGTATGAAACACTTCACAAATTTGTGTGTTATCCTTGTGCAGGGGCCATGCTAATCTCCTCTGTATTGTTCCAATTTTAGTATATGTGCTGCAGAAGCACTTTAGTACATATTTGATAAGTTCACAAGGACAAAGGACTTTAGTACATAGTTGATCAGCAACGTTTCGGAAAGAGAAAGTCCTTCATCAGGCAGAATGAAGGTATTAAAAGGGTTAAGGATGAACAAATGAGGCAGGGTCCATAATAGACAACCAAGATGTGTCCTTTATTGCAGGGGAGAGACCACAGCCCTAAAGCATATTGGATTAGTTACTGGGTTCATTTTATTTAGTCTATCCTATGTAAAACTTTAACTACTGTCTCGACAAGAGAAATCTGTCTGTTCCCCCTACTCAATTCTTCACTCATTCCATATAATTTTTTAATGGCAGGTCATAGAGATCTCTTTCCCACTTGAGCATGAATTCTAATTCATCCTCTTGTGGTCTATTCAGTTCAGAATAAGTTGTTGGAAATCATACTCTTCCTTAATGTATAACTTCTATATATACTTGCAAACAAGATTCTTTACATGCCTCATTTTAATGTAATTTTTTAATGATATATCTGCATTCATCTAAAGATTATTCCCATGTTATATTTCCCATGTTCCGATGTAATCACTTGTCTGATCCAGTTTACCACTCTCAGACCCCTTGTTCACATCTGCATTTGCAAGCGGTGTGCAGTGAAAGTACATGGTTCACCATAGATTATAATGGAGTCCGTGTGCTTGCCGCGCGCTGCCCGCACGAATCATGCGGACAGGAAAGTAGATTGTGAACTACTTTCCTGTCCACATGTTCCCTGCGGAGATCTGGAGTCTATGGGGATCCGTGTGCTTTCACTGCACACCTTTTGCAAATGTGTTTGGTATTCCATTTGGGGTCATCCCCATGTGGACTACCCCGACCGCAATACCGACACAGATGTGAACGAGGCCTACGAATGATTTTACTGTCAAGTAGCTTTTCTTTTCCCATCACATAAAACTGCTGGGGTCTAAAACCTGGTCCAAACATTGGATTATTCTCAATCTAAATCATTAATAACATTAAATAACATAACATAACATAAAATATAGCAGCAGATAAACTCATACTGTCTAAATTTTAGACAGTTCTTCAGACTGTTTCAGATTTATCAAAGTGTCTAATGCAGTTTAAAAATCTGGTATACTTTTAGGCTGTCTAGTTAAAGAGGACCTTTCACATCCACTGGCATCGGTAGTATTATATACTGATAGAGACAGCGTGCTGAATTCAACAATATATCTCTACTGTCAAAAGGATGGGACCTACAGCCTAGTGTCATCGCTGGGCAGTAAGAATCACCCCCCCCCCCCCCCCCCCGACAGTACTCTACCAATAGACTTGTACTGTAAGGAATATCTGTACCAAAACTAACGGCACTGATATCTCTGGCACCTGGGCGTGTACCATCAAGGCTGACAATCCCCCCTGGATGTTTTTTTTTCTTGATCACACCATTTTCTGAATACCTTTTATACTGCTGCATGAAAAAATACTCTAGAAGGTTGACAGTTTTTGAAATACTGACCCCAGCTATTCTACCACCGATGACCATATCTTCAATTCACTGACGGGTATTCTACTCAAAATATTTTGTGTATACAGCTGAGGGAGTAGAAATAAAACATAACTTTTATTTTTTAATACAATAAAATTGTGCCCATTATAGCATAAAATATTCCAATAGGGAGATTCACTAACCAGTAAAGAGATTAGGTAGATATGGCTTCTCTTTGATAAAGTGAAACTCTCCCCTTTATCTTTCCAATTGGCAGGAAAAGATAGATAAGTATTTAATTTGTTCAGCAGGACTTGGAGGAGCAAGAGTTAATATGCAGCATTAGCTCCCAACAGTGCTCAGAGGTCTGACCAGGTAATGATATAGCCTGTATACAATGGTTAAGCAGCAGTCCTATCTATCCTCTGGTTCAATTTAAATGTATTGTAAGTCCCTGAACTATTATATGGAGAGAAAACTATTTCCTAATACCCTCTATACGTATTTCACTAGCTGATATTCTAGCTCATCAGGAGGTTTTTCTAAGGAAAGATGAAAGCTGCAGTGAAAACTGCACTTCCCACGTCCTTGGTGGTAGGACGTGGTATTAGGTTAGACTGCCAGCGAGCGCGCTGGCAATCAAGCCTTTTAAAGCTTAACCACACCCCCAGTCAACGCCCATACAGACATCACGTGATTCCAAAGGATTACACCCACGTGGATGTCATATGACGCTCAGGGGGCGTGGAGGCACTCTCATTAGTGCTCCTATGGACATATGCAAGTCTAGCTGTAGAACCACAAGTCCCAGCTAGAGAATAAATGTTTTCTTTTTTTTTTTTTTTAAATGTAGATTGTGAGCCCCACATAGAGCTCACAATGTACATTTTTCCCTATCAGTATGTCTTTTTTTGGAATATGGGATGGAAATCCATGCAAACACGGGGAGAACATACAAACTCCTTGCAGATAGTTTTTTGCCCATGGCGGGATTTGAACACCAGGACTCCAGTGCTGCAAGGCTGCAGTGCTAACCACTGAGCCACCGTGTGGCCCCCTAGAATAAATGTTTTCTATTAGAATCTCTTCAGTGTATTTATTAATACTAGGGCATCCATGATACAGAGAGGGGGTAGTAACCATATAGCAACATCGATATTAAAACTGCGGCGATATTAACCTATTGTGAGACAATTAGATGCTGCAAGAAAGGAATATCTATAGTAAAACACATAGGGGCTATAAATAAGTCTATAGTGAGTTATGGTATATATATGAGTTCTCTATTCAGATCTATATTAATTTTATCAAAAACCACAAATCACAACACTATACCCCATTTTTAACTATATGAAGCAACTATAATTGATATTCTCATTAAGCCCTAGTGGAGCCAAGGTTTTAAGTCTATATGTCCACTCTGCCTCTTTTTGTAAAATCTTTTTATCCCAATCCCCCCCTCTAGGATTCGCCTGTACTACTTCGATCCCGAATTTTGGACTTGATAGATTGATGATGTTTTCCTTTTATGGAAGGGTACCAGAGAAGAGTTTGATCAGTTTGTGACTGAGTTGAACATTAATTCTTTGGGAATAAGATTACATATGAGTTTGACCATGACTCCTTGACCTTCCTGGACCTTAAGCTCATGAGGGGTGAGGCTGGTCAGATTGTTATGACTGTTTTTCATAAACAAACAGCAACCAAAAGCCTCTTAAATTGGGGGAGCTGTCATCCTATGCATTTAAAAAAGGGGATCCCGGTAGGCCAGCTCCTTAGGACCAGGCAAAATTGCTTATCACTTAATGATTTTACTAAGCAATTGAGGGATCTCTCCAACCACTTCAGGGATAAGGGGTTCCCAGAGCCTGTTATTAGATAGGCATTTAGACGAGCTAGAGATGCTGATAGGCCCACTCATCTTACACCAAGGGTCCACCAGAGTGAAGAACAATTTGTATGCATGATTGGGACGTTTGATAGTCACCAACAGGAGTTAATATCAATTTTGCGTAGACACTGGAGGATTCTGAGAGCTGATTTAGATCTTAAAGGAGCAGTGGGCCCAAAGCCCCTGGTGACATACAGAAGGGGAAAGAATATCAAGCACCGGCTGGTGCATAGTTTCCTGAAACCTGATCCTGGCGATGTTACATGGTTGGGGAAAAATTAAAAGATTGGCACCTTTAGGTGTGGTAGCTGCACTGCCTGCGATTTTATCGATCAGAATAAACGGTTTATAAGTGCCTCTAAAGGAGTATCTTACAGTTGTGGAGACTTTGTAAATTGCACTACTGTGGGGATAGTGTACCTCCTCAATTGTCCCTGCCCGTTTAATTATGTCAGGAAGACCAGGAGACAGCTGAGGAGGAGGATTAAGGATCTTGTTTGTGACATCCAAAATGAACTTGACACCCCAGTGGTGAAGCATTTTGTGGATTATCATTCTGGTCGTGGTTACGGGCTTAAGGTTTCAGGTAGTGGAAAGGATTAGGCCTCCACAGAGGGATGATGATTATTTTTTATTTTTATGGTAGAGTTGGAAGGGACCTCAAAGGGCCATCGGGTCCAACCCCCTGCGAGTGCAGGTTTTCCTAAATCATCCCAGCTATATGTTTATCCAGATTCCGCTTGAAGATTTCCATTGATGGAGCGCCCACCACCTCCCGTGGCAGCCTATTCCACTCTCTCACTACCCTCACTGTCAGAAAGTTTTTCCTAATGTCTAATCTGTATCTCTTTCCCTTTAGTTTCATCCCATTGCTTCTTGTACTTCCTTGTGCCAATGAGAATAGGGTAGATCCCTCTGCACTGTGACTACCTTTCAGATATTTGTAGACTGCTATTAAATCTCCCCTCAGCCTTCTCTTCTGCAAACTAAACAATCCCAGTTCTTTTAGCCGCTCCTCATAGGACATGGTTTGCAGACCTTCCACCATTTTGGTTGCTCTTCTCTGGACTTGCTCCAATATATCGATGTCTTTCTTGAATTGAGGCGCCCAGAACTGTACACAGTATTCCAGGTGTGGTCTGACCAGGGAAGAGTAGAGCGGAATAATGACCTCTCTTGATCTAGATTCAATGCTTGTCTTAATACATCCCACAATTTTATTAGCCTTTTGGCACTGTTGGCTCATGTTGAATTTGTGATCTACTATTATGCCCAAGTCCTTTTCCCCTATGCTATCACTTAGTTCTATTCCTCCCATACTATATATGTTTTTTACATTTCTGTTACCCAGATGTAGAACTTTGCATTTGTCCCTGTTAAATACCATTTTGTTCGCCTCAGCCCATTGTTCCAGTGTGTCTAAGTCCTTTTGAATACACACTCTCTCCTCTCTAGTGTTGGCTATTCCTCCTATCTTCGTATCATCTGCAAATTTTATGAGTTCCCCAATAATTCCATCGTCCAGATCATTTATAAAGATATTAAAAAGTACTGGGCCCAGAACAGAGCCCTGTGGCACCCCGCTTTTGACTTTCTTCCAGTTCGATATGTAGCCATTTAGTATTACTCGTTGTGCCCGATCATTAAGCCAGTTGTGAATCCACCTAACTGATTTTTTGTCAAAACCATACTTAATCATTTTTTCAATAAGAAGGTTATGTGATACTTTATCAAATGCCTTACTGAAGTCAAGATATACTATGTCCACGGCATTCCCTTGGTATGCCATTCAGTGATTTTGTTGTAGAAGGAAATCAGGTTAGTCTGACAAGATTTATTGGTCATAAAGCCGTGCTGGCTCTGGTTAATTAATGCCTTCCCATCCAGGTACCGAAGTAAATGTTCCTTGACAATTTGGGATAATTTTATTCTTAAAAAGGAGGTACAGTGGATCTATAGATTGGATACGCTGTCTCCAAACAGTTGGATTTTACATGCTATATTGGTTAGGTCTTATTCTCCTTGGTGTATTACGTTCCTTCTGACGTTGGTCCCTTACACTTAGTCTTACCATTGAATTGGGATTTCCCTGTTCGTATAAGGAGGTGGGAGTTTCCTATGTTTTGAGGGGGGGGGGTCTGTTGGGGTATTTTTCCTTCTCTCTAGATGCTTTGTTAGGGCACATGATTTTTAATTGAGTTTGTGGGATTATGTACCAGTCTGGTTTAGGGGATTAGTTCAGGTTGCCCCCTTCGATTCCTTTGAAGTATTGATGGGGGGGTTTTGGCCCTCATATTGCCCTTCCGTCAGACCATTGTTCACACTTGTCCCCATGATTATACTTACTGTTTTTTAGTAGCATCCATATGTGTGATTCATAAACTATGGACATGTATGATATTGTCCTTTGTAGGTAGTTGCTGCATTTGAATGGGCTGATTGAGACTGTGTGTTTTGTTGTGTCGGTGTGACGGCTGGAGATGGGTCGCCTTAGTCTCTCACTGTGTTAGAATGAGTAGGCGTGTTGTGCCGGGTAGTTTCCGTATGTTGCCTTCAGTGAATCAATCCTAAATACATGGACCTGGAGTCCAACTACAATAATGCAAATTTAGGTCACTCCATGGCTGGAGGTCAGTGAGGTACAAACAAAATAAATGTGACACATGTGAAATACTTAATTTTTTTCTATAATTTGACTCAAAATTATGGCATAGTTAGCTTAATAAATTTTCCTAGTGTATATAATTACTATGGCCCTGTTGATGTCTCTAAACTTTACCTATTGAACAAGTCTTACATTTGTAGTAAATGATTCAGTATTTTCTGGATCCATCAAGGGTGAGCTCATTTTTTAATAAAGAAATGCAATGTCAGGCAGAGACAGCAAACGCATTACGGAATTTGTCAATTACCTAAGGCCACACCTGTAAGCCTTCAATTGGCAATGATTATTGTCAAATATTGATGTACGGTGCATACTTCCAGCATACTCATAACATAACCATTACATACTCAGCACATATGGCAATGCAGGAAACGACCATATAGAGCTGTTTTATCTTAACAAATATTATGCCTCATGCTTCTGTTTTGTAAATGTCATGAGTTGGTTACTATGCAGGGAACGTGGAGAACTGAGGTCATGCTGGCAGTCTCCCAAATCCGTGTTTTACTGCTGTGACCGCCGCAGAAGAGCATTAATTGCTAATAATACAAAGTCCACTTCTCTACAATTTTACCGGCTATACGGCCTCCATGTTATGCAAACCTCCCCAAGCTTTGTGACAAGTTCTGAAGACTATGCTTGGATTGGAACAAGCATGTAATAATTATCACACATGTTCATGTCTTTATGACCCTGACTGAAAGGGGTATTAAAGTGAACCACTCACAAAGAAATGAGATTACCTAGTAACGGCAAGCCTCACTTAATTCATGAACCCATCAATATATCAGGCTTTGTACGTAGATCTGTAGGCACCAACATGTCGATCTTAGGCAGGGGTTCTCAAACTTTCTTAGGGATAGATCCACTTATGGACAAGAATTTTGTTTGCCACTGACCACTACCATACTTTACCCCATTTAAAAACAACACCTGTATTCTACCACTTACTCTGCTTTTCAGAACTGTATTTATTCTGCTTTTTTCCATCTGATCGACACTTTGGTTCTGCCCGCCCACCGTCTGCCTGCCCATCTTATCCTTCGGCCCACCCATCTGTCCAACTGTACTAAATACAGACTCAAAATAAGAATAACAGATCTGATAATGTCAACTTGCTAACAGATTCCAAATAGTATTAAGCCATTATATTTTGCATTGTGTAAAGACATTTGTCTGCACTTGCAGACAAAGACCAGACCAGAAAACTTACAGCAGAGAGTAAATATACAAGCAGAGTCAAAACCAAGAGAGCACAGGAGTATCCAAATCAGTAACAAAACAAATGTGTCTAAGCCGAAGACCTGGTCTAGAAGTTCAGAGACAAAGCCAAATCAGTAAGAAAACAGAAAACCAGGAAAAGAAGCCAAAATCAATAACAGAGTAAACGTGTCCAAGCCAGGGTTAGGTTCACAGAGTTCATAGACAAAGCCAAATTATTAAGACAACAGCCAGGAAAACAAGCCAGAAATCCAGGGTATCAGCAGATAAACTGGTAACTTCAGAGTTCACAACCCTAACTGCAATCATGGAAGGTACCTACTCAGGATTGGAGAATGAGGCATACCCGGCCAAAGCTTCATTTGTAGGCATAGCAACCTAGTGAGAGCTGTGAGCAGTGCTGCACTAGAAGCATGAAGTAGAATAACACCTATTCCGA
The DNA here is from genome assembly GCF_031893055.1 of Leptodactylus fuscus. Lineage (NCBI taxonomy): Eukaryota > Metazoa > Chordata > Amphibia > Anura > Leptodactylidae > Leptodactylus > Leptodactylus fuscus. The sequence continues at coordinate 91,537,113 of NC_134265.1, read as the reverse complement.
ATTTTAACAATAGGTTTCCGTACACCAGCTGGACCTCTTCAGTGAGAATCAGTATCCCTCAGAGCCTTCTATGACTATACAAACAACAGCCCAAAGTGCTGTTTTACTTTAAAACTATTTAGAAATGTAAAAAAAAGTTTCAGGTACTAAAAGTACAAACTGAATGCCATCCAGTGGATAGGAGCTGAGTGAAGCAGTTATACAACTCCAAATCTGGTTGTGCCTCTCTCCCCACATTTTAATTAACTCTTTCTTTATTTGCTCAGTATCCAACATTCATCTACTCTTAGATCTCTGCACATTAATCATCTTGAGGTATTTCATTTAGGCACTGTTTGCGTTTCCCTGTGAGTACACACAAACCTGTTATTAGCTGAATAACTATTAAATAATGATTTATGAAAAGGCGTCAACAAAGATGTTGGTACAGAGAGGATACACTGGGCTTGGGTGACTAGCAGTTATTGCTCTGCGTTCCATCCCCTCAATCCAACAAGACCAATGGAGAATGACGGATACCAGAGACTTCATTAGACTGTGTAAAAAAAATACTAAATTATAAAAGATCTAAGGAAATTTATAAATTCTAAATTTCTACATGTCAAAGTTCAGGTATTAGGGCACAGTGAGTCATTAAATAACCAATATTTTTTGCAGAAACTCAGCTTTTTCCCTGACACAAATTCTGCAACATATTCACACTGTGGGTTTCCAGCTTTATTTTTCAGGCTGGGGCCACACAGGGCCTACTCACAGTGGAACAGTTATAGACTCACTGGTGGCTAACCTGCAGCTACATACATGACGAACAATCAGCAGCATGTCCACCCCCTGAGACTGCAGAATTAAAGGGATTGTTGCATTTAAAACACTTCTCCAATTATCCATATGATAAGGAAAAAGTGTCAGATCACTGGGGGTCTGACTGCTGGGTCCCTCATAGTCAGAACAGGGGACTGAAAATCTTGTATCTTTCCTGCAAATGAAGTGTCAGTGTGCTTGTGTGACTGGCACTCCATTCACTGTTTTGGGACTGGCAGGACTCTAATCTCCAGCAGTCTCATAGCAGGGAATGGAGCACCAAGGAGGACGCATAACAATGGTATGTTGTTTATCACTGTAATGTGCTCTATAACATGGTTTTTTTATACTTGGGGAAGTTGTAGACCTCCTTTAAGTTGAAATCTAGTGGTCTAAGTATGCTGACGTACATGGCCACATCAATTGTTACTTTCGTCTGCTTACTCTTCATAAATGGTTGAAAAAAAAGGAAAGTTCTTTTCACAAACTCAATTAAAACATTGCCACATAAGGATTATAACTGCACAACCACTTTATATATCTCCGTGAACCACAGTTTTTAGATGCCAAAGTGCCCATAATTGCCTGAAGCTCAAACACTGCCTAGTGCATAGTGAAGCCTGCTATAAGAAGTGGTCTCATAAATGTATTTTATGTGCGGGAACTATTAGTTACTATTCTGTTGCTAGTAGTTTGTTATTCAACATTATTTTATCATTGAAAACAAATGCAGTATATGACTTATTATTATACACAGTCCAGTCATATTAATGTGACCACCGCCTACTGGATCAACACAAGTATGCCTCTATCCTTGCGAACCATGTTCACCCCTACATGCGAATTGGTTTTCCTCAGGATAATGGCATCTACCAGCAGGACAATGCGACGTGTCATAAAGCTCGCAGTGTACGGCGTGGTTCGAGGAGCACCAGGATGAGTTTACCGTACTCCCTTGGCCAGCAAATTTCCCGGACTTGAACTCAATCGAGAATCTGTGAGACCACCTTGATCGGGTTGTTCGCGCCATGGATGCTCAACCGCGTAACCTAGTGCAGCTGGCCACGGCAATGGAGTCGGCATGGCTCAACATCCCATTGAACATCATCACAACATCCCCTCTCTTCTCGCAGTGGTCCGCTCTGCCAAAGGTGGTTATTCTGGATTTTGACAGGTGGTCACAATAATGTGACTGGACTGTGTATCATCCAGCAAATAAGTGACAAGAGTGAAATCACTGGGGTTTTATTATCATCAGATATATAGATTTAGCCGTGTTAACCCAAACGTCTGCAACTTGTTGAACTGCTGCAGCGTGATATCTTATTAAAGGAAAGTGGAAACAGAAATCATAGGAAAAGTTATAATTACTTATCATTAGTTTTTAGCTGTCTGTACATTTGTAAGTGGGATAGCTCACAGACATATAAGGTGTGTAGGGATGTCAGGCAGCACAGTGGCTCAGTGGTTAGTCCTGCAGCGTTGGAGTCCTAGGCTCCAATCCAACAAAGGACAACATCTGCAAATAGCTTGTATGCTCTCCCTATGTTTGCATAGGTTTCTTCCACAGGTATACTGACAGTGTGTGAGCCTTCTATGTGACCACAGTGTCTATAAAGCGCTGTGGAATATGATGGTGCTGTATAAGTAAATAAGTCCTATTAAGTGAAGTCCTCTTCACCACAAACACTTTTTAAGAGATTCACCTGGCGTCTCATATTGCCTAATCCGAAATCTACACAGCTAAAAGCTGTAATGGGCTGTACATAATGAAGATTATTCTAATGGTCCACGTCAACTTCATTAGTTTAATGTCAACATTTGATTAGGATTAATCTAAGCTTAATAACAAGTTATATATTTATATATACATATTTCCTAACCTTGGTTAGTGCCATAGTGAACATACCTTTCTTGTGTCAAAGTTCAATTTTGCTACTGAGAAATTAAACTTTTATTCCATATGCACCAGCCACAATAGAAGTTATTGCTCCAGTGTGATCCGCCCTTAGTGAGAGGGTCTCACCTTCAGACCCCTGCAGATCTATTATAGATCTGCAGGGATCACTCGTACTTGCCGCACACTGCCCACACAAATGATTCATGTGGGCAGTGTGCGGCAAGCACACAGACCCCATTATAGTCTATCGGGTCTGTGTGCTTTAACTGCAGAGTGCTTGCAGTTGCGATTGTATTCCGTTTGGGTGGGTCCTCATGCGGACTCCCCCAGACGGAATCCAAACGCTAATGTGAAACAGGGGTAATAGACTCCTACTGAGCTATAGTTTAGATCAATTTCTGGTTTAAATAATAGTAAATTGGATTGGCTGCAGAGGCCCTGACTCCAAAACATCCAATTTTTAGAAGACTGTGAAGAGCATAGGGCACAAATGAACCCTAAGTTGCAAATTTTCGTGCAAAAACAGCTCTGTACCACAATTTGCAACTTTTAGGCTGGGGCCTGATGTTGTGAAAATGCAGCGTTTTGGCTGAGGCAGAAATGCTGCAGGAAAAAACACAGCGTTTTACATTACCTGCAAAGTGGATGGGATTCTGGCTAAACCCATCCACACATTGCAGAAAAAAAATCTGAAGTGGAAATGCTGTGATTTCAAAATCGCAGCATGTCAATTATACCTATGGAAAACTTATGGTTTCCATATAGGTTTAATAGGGGCAGAAAATTTGCAGAGTAAGGGCTCATTCACACTACGTATACGGCAGCTTATTCTGAACGTAAAACACGAGCAGTCCCATTGAAGTGAATGGGAAGCGCTGCGTGTACGGCTCGGCATGAGCAGAGCTAGCCGTACACGCGGGCACTTCCCATTCACTTCAATGGGACTGCTCGTAGTGAAAAAAGCAGCCCATTCATTTCTATAGGGAGCGCTCGTATGCCGGCTCCCATAGAAATGAATGGAACTGCTTTAGACGCCGCTTATTCTGAAGGTGTTTTACGTTCAGAATAAGCTGCCGTATAAGTAGTGTGAATGAGCATTAAGGCTATGTTCTCACGGAGTAACACGCCGCTCATTTAGACATGTATACACGTGTCAGAGCGCGGAGCTTCAAAAGAGATCCCATTGAATTCACTGGGTGCCAGCTTATGTGCGCTACACATTGAAATCAATGTGAGGCTTTGTAACCCATTGATTTCAATGGGTTAGAGGCATAAGCCAGCACCCATTGAGATCAATGGGATCTGTTTTTGAAGCGCCACGCTCTGACACGTGTATACATGTCTAAATGAGCGGTGCGTTACTCCGTGAGAATGGACTGAAAACTCTGCGGATTCTCTGTTGAAAATGCTGTGGAAGAAATTGTGATGCACTTCTGTTGCGTTTTTTCCGTCACTGTTTTTGGCTGCGGCTCGCTACGTGGGGAATTAGACTTAAAGTGTATGATGAATCTGCCGTAATGTGTTATATCATTGAGCTATGCTCATCCTGCCCTGCAATAGGCAGTGTAACAGGGTGTTTAATAAGAAATAAGAGCAGAAATTTCCAAATAGACATTAGAAAAACATGAATGCTGATGAACAGTTAAATAAGTGGATTTCACTAAAAGTAAGAACAGATGATTGTGTATGACAAGAAAAGTTATTGGGGAATGGGGTGTGCTAGATAAGCTTTCTATCTTTATTGGTTTCCTAACTAAAATTAAAATGCAAATACATCTACTATGCAACTACTAAGCCACATTAGGTCATGTTGACACAATGAACATTTCACATGGTTTTTGGCATGTTTTTCCTCAAAAGTCCACATGAAAATCTATTCATTGTTTTCAATGGGAATCCAGAATGTCAATGAATTTTCGCTACAGATGTCAAATCTACATCAAGCGATGTGTATTTTATCGAAGAGGATAGCACATGAAAACCACGCGGTGAGCAGCTCTATTAAATACCACATTAGTTGCCCATAGCAAACAATGAGATTCCAACTTTCTCAAGTTAAGATGACAACCTAAGTAGCGACCAGGGACAACAGCTCCTCCTCAAGAAATACTGAGCAGTCTATGAGAGATCTACTGGGCATTATGCCTCATCCACACAACCAAGCCAAGCCATGTATCTAGCAGCATCTGTGCAGCCCCTGTTTTTTTTCACAGATGAATAGGTATATCAGGTCCATGAAAACAGGCCCGACAGTTTGAGCCATGAAAAAATAAAAGATGTTCTATTGGATGTACTTGGTTGTGTGAATAGGCTCTTATTACACACATCTGCACCATTGTTCCAATGGCGTTATTGCACTGAGCCTGGTTTTGCGCTTTGCTATGTCCATACTATTGGCCATTAGATGCCAACGCAGTTCTCGGACTAATAAGAAGTTAAAACCCACAATTATGCAACGTTATAAAACAATGCAAGAAAAAAAGAGACTGGTTTAATGATATTGTTTCCCAAGGACTCCATAATATTCACTGATGTTCTTTATGAGTACTCTAGATGGGATTTGTATCTAGCAATAACAATGTAAATGCTGCTCTGTGGGTAACATTGGTACTCCTACTGTGCAGAGTGCTAAATCATGAAACAATTACATGTGACTAGTCGCTGCATGACTCCATTATGTCAGATACACAGTTCAACTCAATGGTACAGGACTTGATGATAAATAAAACTACATGAAGATTTGCAGAAACACATGGTAATAATATATGTGGGATAATATATAGAAAGATTACAAGTCACCATATAAATGCCAACCACGATGTCACCACAGGCTGAAGGCATTCATACAGGTTATATAACTTCAACAATTAATAACTAACATAAGAAAAGATGCATAAGTCCCACATGACTATATGCCCATACAAACATTATTTACAGATACATCAAGGGAAACATTACATAGACATACTGTATAGTACAATCCTCCATACTGTATATGACTTATATGATATTTAAAAGACTACAAAAATCATTGGCCCACAATGGAAAATAATTAAACAGGACTTGTCAGCTCTCCTTACAGAGGCAATTCTGGATAATCTTTTCTCATAAGTCTAAACCATGATGTTATTACTCCTATATTGGCATCTGGATGCTGCTATTCTTCTTGTCAAAGACCATGTGTTGGAACACCCACCTCCCCAAACTGGTAACGCCCAGCTGTCCACTTATTCATAGATTTGTAGGAGGGATAACAGGGGAACAACACACAGGGTTTTAAGAAAAGCCACTCTAGAATTGTAAGGGTAAGTTCACACAGGGTTTTTGAAGCCGCCTCAGGTTCCGGACCAAAATACTTGTAGCTGTGACTGGATGCCAATGGAGTGCATCAGCATCCAGTCATGCACTCCCTCCCGACTAGGCCCATTCATTGGGCCTAATCTGGAGCGGAGTGTCTTCAGGCAGATGTCGCGAAGCAAATCCGCATGAAAGAATGAGCATGTCGCTTCTTTTTTCTGGGAGGGGGAACAAATGGCTCCCGGAAAAAAGAACTGAGCGGATACAGCCTCAAAATCCTGATCAAAAACCGTATCCGCCTCAAAATCCTGACCAAAAAGACGGCTCCCATTGAAATCAATGGGAGCCGCTCAGAAGTTTTTTCCGGGAGCCGTTTCTTCCAGCTCCCGGAAAAAAGAAGCGAGATGTTCATTCTTCAGGCCGAGTCGCCTCGTGATTTGGCCTGAAGACACTCCCCTCCTCCGGACTAGGCCCATTCATTGGTCCTAATCCAGAGTGAAGTGCGCGGCTGGATGCTGGTGCAGTGCACTGACTTTCAGTCATGGCTGCCCGGTTTTTCGTCAGGTTCTGTACCAGAAAAACACCATTTCAACTTACCCTTTTAGTTTATGAAGAATTAAAGCTCAGATTCAGAAAAGCTGTTACATGCCTGATAAAACTGACAACAAACCTGCAGTAACGTTTCTGAGAATAGGAGGTTGATAAACTAGCATAGGACTAAACACCAGGCAGGGGGGGCCACCATTTACTCTTTAGTAGCTATGGCAATCTGGGCTCTATGGTGCTCCTAATCTTTTTGTAGCATTACATTCATTATGACGGGGCCACCAGCAGATAGCAATAAAATACTATTTCACCTTTCAGTGTCACTAACAGATAGTTAAAGTTTCACAATATTTGGTGCACCATAAGACAGTAGTAAAATAATTACTTTTCTCTTCATTTAGATGATTTGACAGCCCAGTTCTAGGTGAGCAACTACAACTCCTAACCATTGAACCCTCACTCATAAGACATTTTATGGCCAGGACACCACATAGCATAAACGCGGCGTTTTACAGTCTCTACAAAGTGGGTAGAATTTTAGCAAATCCCATCCACACATTGCGGAAAATACACAGCTTTGGAAATCGCAGCTTGTCATTTATACACACAGAAACGGACTTTCTGTAAGAAGCGTTGCAGGAAAAACTGTGAAGTGTTGCTGTTTCTCCCGCAGTGTTTTTTTTGCTGCGGCCCACTACATAGAAGTCCCTTCCTGATTCACTGAAAAACTCTTCCAACTTTGGAGGGCACATTAGTGTGAGGTGTGTGTAGAAGCCCTGTATAAGTATAGTGTTGCACTGACTAATAGCGCCTCTCTACAGTATAGTATGGTACTACACGTGTTGTACTTCTCTTTACCTGTGCCAGGAGGTATTCCTTTGGACCCCAGGTGAGAGCATTTCCATGTTATTTTTCCTGTCACCGCATATACTTTTTAGGACCCTGAAAACGTTCCTGTCACCATCCTACAAGATGGTTTACTGCTTTTACTGGCTTTTTTAACTTTTACGTATAAGGATTTTCTATGTTAGCTATCTTATGATTTTTCTTTATACTCATGTTTTCATATTTTGGGTGACATTTTGGGCTCTTCATAACCAATTAGTAGTTCTCTATAGACTTATAGTCTCAAGTTACAATGGTTTTAACTTACAATGGCCGTCCCAGAAACAATTAATATTGTAACGTGAGGGATCACTATAGTAAATGCTTTTCTATTACAGCAGTTCCAGTTACAGGTCATCACCTACTGTATATAATGAGAACCTCATGAGACAGACATATAGCCGAGGACAGGACCTCTAGGATAGGACTTTGGGTGAAAGTAAGTGCTCTTACACCTCGACGGTTATTTATCTGTATAAATAAACAATGTGACGACTTTTCATCACTTAATCCAGATAAATCATCATATTTTCAGCAGATTATAATCTTGCTTTACTACATTACAAGTGAGTATGCCTCATACTAGAAATTCTTGCGTTTCTCTGTCATGTTGAGCCCTGCTGGTCCACGGTCCTGCTGGGCTTCTTACAAACCTCTGTATACCTTCCTGCAGAGGACAAGCTACGTTCCCACGGCCAGGATGGTGGTCCGTCTCATTTAATTAGTTTGTCAGAAAGCCCCTCAATGAGTCAGAAGTAGAGGAAACACTTGGATAAAGCTCCAGTTACGTGGCGGTATTATTAGGCCAATGCACGTGATAATGACCTTTTAATAAGAGCTCAGAACTATAATGAGATGCACTTGGCATCTATGGACTGAGACCGTGTGTGTGTGTGTGTGTGTGTGTGTGTGTGTGTGTGTGTGTGTGTGTGTGTGTGTGTATGTATATAATTCTACCATCATTCATGCAGTCTGAAGTACTGTGATACCTGTATGACGTGATACTAACCCTACATCTCATACACCCCCTGCCCTACCATAATGGTCAGCACAACAGTCTATACTAATGGCCCTGTGTCCAGCTGATACTGATGTGTAACTACCAGTCCCCCCCATGTCCCTATACACAGCATGCTATAGGGGATGTAGTTATATACAGATGGAAGCCACAGGTAGGTGTCTGCCATGCACAGCACTGGGGTATGCAGGCTCTGGTCACCTCACTGACAGGACACAAGCAGGCACAGCTTACTCACGTACTTTTCGCTCTCTGCTTCGTTCTTCTGCTGATAGCCGTCCACAGAGAAGAGTTTCCCGTGCCAGGCTTCTTCCCTCTGCAGCGGGACAGCAGCTGCCGCGGCGCCCTCCTTCCTCTCTGCGGGGGGAAAAAAATCACAGAAGCAGCATGAATAGGGCGCCCTGGCAGCCAGGGGGTTAATGCGCAGGGCAGTCCGCGGGGGAGCCGCAGGTTGGAGCGCCACAGCTGGATGTGAGAACTCTGGCTGAAGCCCGTGTTAGTGGCGGCTTCCCGGCGGTGCTATCTATCCAGCGGCTCTAGCACACGTGCCCCCTAGTGGCTGGAATGTCCGCACAGCGCTACAGGCTCCGGCTCCGTGGACTGGAGGACAATGCACTTTCAACTATAGCCGGCATTCATTAAGTCTGCAATAAAGTGGATCCGCTGACCCTTCCTCTCACAGGGTGGGGGTCACTTTAATAAAAGTCACTGATGTACATTTACACAGGCCTCCAGCCATAGAAAGAGAACAGACTCAGCTTAAATAGTCAGAACCTCAACAAGTTCTCAGGGAGGATCCACAAACTTATTTGGGGGTAATTTTCAGGGTTTTGCATTACTTCAAATTCTACTGTGCATTATAAAATATATTACTGGTGTGTTTGTGTTGCTTACATCAGGTTCAGTGCTATTGCAGATATCCCTCCATATTGCAGATATATCCCTCCATGTACAGCAGTGGTCCCCAACCTTTTTTCCACCAGGGACCAGTTTCAGCAAGACAATTTTTCTATGGCCCTGTGGGGGCGGGAAGGGGAGTGGATGGGGGCAGGGAAGGGGTGTGGTTGGGGGCTGGGCTAAGCATGGGGGTGTAGATTAGAATCATGTACATATGAAAATACAAGAGAAAGTGCAAACTATATAATTTTTATTATATTTAATGTGACTCAAGTCACCATAAGGCAGAATCAGTGGGATTTTGGGCAGAGGTGTAACTAGGAGTTCAGCACAGGGAGGTGCTAAACGCCTCAGTGGGCCTAAGTGCGCCTAAAATGGCTACTGATGACGGAGACTGCAGGTTATGAAGATGGCTACTGATGACAGACACTGTTATGAAGATGGATACTGATGACGGATATCACTCCTAATGCTGCTATTAACTTCACTACAACCTCACTACAGCTACATTACACGTCACAGGGACAAGTGATGTGTAATGTAGTTGCCCAAAGTTTGGTAGGCGAGTTCTGGGTAGAGTCAAGACCCGCTGCATGTCTTGCATAGTACTAGAATCCCGGACATACAGCGGGTCCCGGCTCAACCCCGCACTTTGCTTACCTTATCCCAATGAGCAACAACCAAGCGTCAGTGTTGTGTCAGCAGCTGCTGACTCCTCGCCACCGGTGCGCGGATCGGTGCAACATACCCCGCGGCCCAGTACCGGTCCGCAGACCGGCGGTTCGGGACCCCTGCTGTATAGGACTTGAAAAACATAAGAAAAATTCATGCTTCAATACAAAAATACTAAAATTGCAAAATATGTTGAAGGCTGTGAAAACACTGCGTTTTACATTACCTGCAAAAGGAATGGGATCCTGGCTAATCCCATCCACACATTGCAGAAAAAAATACGCAATGGAAAAGCTGTGTTTTTAAATAGCAGCATGTCAACTATAGCTGCGGAAACGCTGGCATTTTCCCTATAGGTATAATAAGGGCAGAAAGGCCATAGAAAAAAAACGTTTTTGCCATGTTTTTTTCTGCAGCGTTCTTTTGCTGCAGTTTACTATGTGAGCTGAAAAAAATACATAACTTCTCCTTTACCGCGAAAAAAAAACCAAGAAAAATATGTGCGAGGGAAGTCTATGGCTAAGACCACACATAGCAAAACACAGCTAAAACCCGCTGTGGAAACAAAACGCAGCGAAAACACATCACATATTTTTTCTGCAGCATTTTTCATTGCGTTTTTGCTAAATTTTTCTTCCCCTGTTATACCTATAGGGAAACCGCCAGCATGTCCACAGGTATAATTGTAATGTAATGTAAATTTAATGCTGCCATGTGACATCTGTTAAAAAAGTGGATGTCACATGGCCATTATTCACTGTCATGTGATCATTCACATGGCAGTGAATTTTCATGGACAAAGTGCATGTCACTATAATGAAAAACAGACCATCAAAAAAATGAACATGTGAATAGACACATGGAATGCAATGTATTGTGAAAACGTTCGTGTTACGGACGTTGCTACAAAAAAAAGGCCGAATTTCCTTGGTCTTTATTTTTTAACCCAAACTACTGATCTACATTTAATAGACGCAAAATGAACAATCCATTGATTTCTATTGGGTCCATGTGTCTGTAAAAATGGACAGAGCGAGTGAGTTTTTGGATGGCACATACGAATAGACACATTGCCACCAATATGTTCTTAAGTCGCTGTTTGATGGATGTAGCAAAAGCGGCCTCACATGGCCTCACAGGAGGCCTCATGCACATGGCTATATGTATTGTTAGTGTGCTAGCTGTGTTATTCATGGCTACCACACTAACCCATTCATTTCTATGGCCCCATACAAATGACCGTGTATTATCATTTATGGGGCCATAAGTCCAGGGTAAAACTCAGGACAGGTCCTATTCCCGTTTTGTGGCCCGGGCTCACTGAGAGCAGTGAATGGCGGCAAAGGGATGTCATCCTTGTACCGTCTCAGTGAAGACTCAGCTACATGCAGTGATGTGCATGAGGCCTAACGTGGAGAAATTATCATGACTTGTGGGTTCTTGAGGTAGTTGCTATACTCAGCCGTTTTTGATTTAAAAAAAAGCCAGAAGTAGATTTAATGGGACGAACAAGTATAAATCTTTCCTTTATATATTTGAATCATCTTACCTGACTGGATAACAAGTATTAATGAAATATTACCACAACGTCTAAAGATATGTCAGGTGTAACATCCGGCATATCTATCTAATATCTTCCACTAATTCAGTGAATGGGTTACAACAAGTAAGGGATAGAATTATAGCTTCTATGGTGATTGTTACCCAGACAATTCATTACATTTACCTATAGAGGTAATGTGGTGAAGCGTCTACAGTTAGGTGCCTACAGCTCTGCAAAGTAGCTGGGTGACAATGCCTCTGGTCGCTGTGTAATGTTTATACTGGTACAATGTGACATTATACTGTACTCAACATGGATGTGATACATAATATATATTTCAGGTAATAACTTGGGATAAATGGACATTGTTGTTATTGTAGCAGTCACCATACTAATAATACTAGGTCAAGAGACCTATGACTTGGTCTGATCTTTTCGCTTTTAATACCAAAGTGGCTCAGCACGCCGTCTGCTCTATATAATAAGCTTATGACTTTAAAAACATATGTCCTTACTTATTTTGTATTGGTGCCGGGTTGCAGTTTGTATCAGACCTGAGACACACATTTTTTTTTATTTTTTTTTTTGGTGCAAATTTTTTATAGCAGTCTTCCTCTGTTGTTCAGGTCCCCCAATACACCGGAACAACAGAAAAACGACACTAGTGTGAAACAAGCGTAACTCGCGCTAATTTTATATTATGTGAATTACAATAAATAAGTCGAGCTGAAGCATCCCCAGCCCCTCCAGCCATTTCCACAAAAAGTGACAAGCAAGGCGCAGGTATCCTATTTACATCCAGGTCCAGATGACATAGCCCCTTTAAATGTATGTCCACATGTTGCAGATTTTTTGCAGAGATTTCCATGTATTTGTACTGGGCTTTTTCTGCAATCTCCATTCAAATAAACAGTCACAGCAATTGCTGAACCAAAGTTGTGACATGTGAATATGACCAAGGGACTTTCTGAAATTGACTGTAGATTGTATGCATAACATTTGGTAAACTATAGCTCTGGTGGAGAAGAAACTTGGCGCGTTCTCAACAAGTCTGAGAAATTACTTTATCACCTGAGGTGGAGTTATTACTCCGGAGTGCATTCACCCGTCTGTCCCTTCCATAAACATAGCACAAGTAACTCTATATTGTTGTAGTCATTTAGATAAGGAGAACATTTAACTACAATCATTGAGGTTGATAATGATTATATATAATATATATAATCATTATAAACACAACAAGAAATTTGGTGACAGGCTACCTTTAAGGGCTTATTCACACAACAGTTTAGCAACATCCATCACCTGTCTGTTTTGAGAACACATTGTTTTCAATGTGTCTATTCACATGTCTGTTTCTTAGATGGTTTGTTTTTCACAGCCGTCACAAAAACTGACATGCACTATCCTTGTCCAGGAAAATTGCACAGCTGTGTGCAAGTGGCCTAAAGGGTTAATAATGATGGCTAATTTTAGTATAGGTCATTAATATCAGATCAGTGGGGGTTCACCGAGCACCCACATTGATCAGCTACAGTATGTGGTGGCCATGCCACTTTACTGCAGTGTCCATTCATTTAAATGGGAGCTGCATGGTAGTACTTCATCATGGCAACCACACAACCCTGTTCCTTGTCTGTATTTATAAAAATTTTCAATAAAATTCAGAATATAGGAAAGTTGGGGGAATGATATAACCATAACATTAGTACAGAGGTGAAAAGATTTTTTGTCAAAATAGAAAACAGTCTACATACATAAATTCATGTATAAGTATAGATATGTATAAGAACTTTGGCATACCCTAAATAAGTCTATAGTATACAAGATGAAGCGATACAAAACTCAAATAGGGTATATCGTTACACTATAAACAGAAATAGCACTATGACATGAAATCCATGGACCAGGACAGGGTCAAAAAATGGCGACAATCATTACCTATGAGTATATCTCTGTACACATAACGCGCGTTATGTGTACAGAGGTATACTCATAGGTAATGACTGTCGCCATTTTATAAATATTGAATTTTTATAAGAATATTCCTTTTTGGTAGTTTGCCTTTTTTTGGACCTTTGTGTACCATTGCATTGTTTAGCTACCTCATTAATGCCCTATGTTTTTGTTTGGTGTTTAACCTGTTCCTTGTCTGCCTAGAGAAGTGGCCACATGAAATGAATGGAAATAACTCTACAGATACACAGCTACATCTGGATTTATTCTTTGCCTGTATGCGTCAGGCAGCAATCACCTCAAAAGACTGGACATGGGTTGGAGTACTGTTCTGAGATAGGTGTAGGTCCCATATCTATATGACTTTTATGACGTGTTCTGCAGATATACGGCAATATATACTGCGTAACCAGCAGTGACATATCAGCTGTGATGTATAGCAGCACCATAGTGGACAGGATTTAAACAAATCCCACCCACACTGCAGACAAAAACCTGTAGTACAGCTGCACTGTGGTTTTAAAAATGGAACATGTCCTTTGCAATTTAATGTTTGGAAGCTGGACCCATTGCCTGGAAATTGCAACTGAGGACCGATGTGGCCTTAAAGAGGACCTTTCATGAAAGTGCAGTTTTATATACAGTTAGAAAGCCGACAGTACACTGAATTCAGTGTACTGTCAGCTTTCCCGGTATGTGTCCCAGTACTGGATATCTCCCCACTGTCAGAAGGGCGTTCCTCATAGCCTAGTGTCATCAGACTGTGAGGAACCCCCCTTCCCTGATAGTACTCATCCATAGACTTGTACTGGGGGATTGTTCCTCATAGCTCAGCATGATCACTGGGCAGTAGGGAATGCCCCCTCTGACAGTACAAGGCTATGTTAGGGTATTGTCGGGATGGTGAGCGTTCCTCACAGCCAAGCAATGAGGCTGAATTCTGTGCACTTTCTGCTTCCTTACGGTATATTAAACCATATTTTCATGAGGACATGAAAGTTCCTCTTTAAGCTATATACCCACAATGAATAACGAATATGTGAAGGACGTTTTTTTAACGCACTTCACACGTCAGCATTAAATTCAATGCAAGTGAAGGGGGGGGGGCTATTTACATGACTGTTATTTCAACAGTTCATAGTAATGGACCATAAAAATATAGGTTCTGTTTTTGTCCGTTTTCTTGGATTCCTCCACACACTCATGTATGGGAGATCTGTGAAAATGGCTACCCCTTGGATGCAGGATGAACGTAAAAAAATGGACGTTTTTCACAGCCATTTGCACCTCGGTTGTGAGAATGTAACCATAGGGCTTATTCACATGGCTGTGAAAAACGAACGTGATGGACATTTTTGCAAAATCCATCACAAATCCATCTCAAGAACACATTGAATTCATTGTATCTATTAACATGTCTGGGGTTTTTTTTTACTGTTTTTCACAGCTCTCAAAAAAACTGACATGCTCTATCTACTCTATTTACAATTTTTAAAGTGCTGCGGAATATGTTGGTGCTATATAAAAGATATTATTATTATTATTATTATTATCTTAATAATAGAAATCAATGGATCCAGTGATTTAAAAAAGACTGACATCTGTTTACGTCCATTAAAAATGGATCAGTAGGTTGGGTCACAAAAGAAAGACCAAAAATGTATCTGGTTTTTTTTCACTGACAGTTAGAAATGGATGCAATAGGGATGACACTTGGCCATAAAAGATCATCAAGATCCATCAAAGACATCCCTGTGGTGTACATAAGGCTTTAGGCCACATGCATGTAAACAAGTAAGTCATCCAAGTTGGGGCCAGTTTTGCAGAGGAATTAATTCGGATGACACTTGAGTGTATTCTGTAATATATAGGGGCTATGGGGGCTTCACGTCCTACACAAGGATTTATCTGCACCTATCCATATACCCATTATGGCTTATGTTATAAATGGAAGCCAAAATGCTGATGTAAACAAAGCCTGAATCCTATTCTTCTAAGGCTATGGTATTATAAGTTTAATATATATGTATGTAAATATACCCTGTAGGGAAATACCGGCCTGCACTAATCTGCCTCTTGTATCCATGTAATACTTCGACATTATCATGTGTTCATTATGCCAATTATAAGTTCTATGAAGAGGTGCATTATCAACTTTTGTTTCATTGCCTGCTTCTATGTTTTGTCAGATGAATCAATTTTCCTCGCTGACAACACATATTTAAGACATCAATTGAAGCACTCTCTACAGTAAATCTATCATCTGCACTACAAATCACTACAGTTTTACCATTTTACGACAACTACAATCTCATTCCAGTAAACTTCAGAAAATGATAAATAGAAAGAAACAATATTTGGAGGGTTGCACTGTCCTTGGAAGTTCAGGGCAAGGGCTATGCAGCCAAAAATCTAACTATTATGAGCATTGCGTCCTATATACTATTGTTGCATGACTGATTTGAGAACAATTTCTTATTACTCCATATAAATACAGAAATACCTATTCTCAGAGCCATAACACATCAGTTCAGCTTATGTGCCGCATATCTAGGTTCTACAAATGTGTGACTACTTCTTTGCTGCAAACTGGGGACAATGGGCAGTGAATGTAATGTGTGGTCCTTAGATGGAGGTAAGGACTTTATATGAGCTCACTATAATGTGGTGGATTGACCACTGGTCTAAGGAATATAAAAGAGGCTGGTACTGGTTATATTTCTAAGAGATTCACTTTAAGGCAAGACTGTTGTATCAAAAGAAGACTTTCCAAAAATTAAACTATCACATTATTGTGATGCAGGAGATGATCAAAAACATATAGTTACCTTTAGCCGTAGAAAAGAAATCTGAATACTTCTTCCAATGTCGGCAGATTTCCTTCACAGCTTTATTCTCAGGCTCAATGCACTGAAGTTGCTGTAGCCGGTCTTCTAAACTACGTGCTGCTTCTAGTAATGGTGCTGGGTCTGTATGAAGAAAGAATGTAATGGTTAATGTTTATTAAGGGTCTAGGTCTGAAATACATAGCAAAGCCACTCACTAAGACACTCCTTGAAGACTACACTAAAACAAATCCAATAATGGAATAACATTTGTTAGGCTTTATTTATAATCCTGAACCAGATATTCCTATTTGGACTCTTATGGATATTTCCACTAGATACCACTAGAATATGCATCTTTCTCAAGAACAGGGCTCCTGTTCACAGTGAAGGGAAAGATGGCCGTGTACGAGTGGGTCTCTCCATTTACTTTTTTTTTTAGTTACAGACTGCAGTCATACTCTCTTCCCCTACTTCTTGCTACTCCACACTATACAAGGAGCTATCGACACAAACCAATTGAGGCCAGATTTTTTTTTTTTTTATATAAGACAACTTCTTTTACTATAAGGAAAAGAACCTATTCTCTATGAAATAAAAATATATTTTACAAGATATAAGACGTCACCTTCTTTGCTCTTACGACTATTATTTTCAACAAGAGTGTACTTTGTTTTCATGAACTGAAATCTGCTGTTTGTAGACAGCGTCTGACCCCACACCATACATCATGCACAACTCCATCCTGCTCAGTGATTACTTCTGCTCCACAGTAACAAGGTTACACTTTAAAGGACAAGAAAAATAAGGCACAACAAAGCAGACAATATGACTCATTCAAGTGGTTTGATAGCAACTCCAGGCCAGCTGACCCTCTTTTATCAGAAGAAATGATTTATCACACTCTCACTTCAAACAACTCTACTGGAATGATCTTTAGAAATCACAACATGATTCTAGGATGCACTTAGTTCTAATTGCAATTAAATGGTGATCAGATGGTAGGGAGGCCATAAAAATCAACCCCTGTTGGGTTGAGACCTGCAAACGGACAAGAACAAACACCCCATATCCGAAATAGCCACTTATTAATGTAAAACACCATAGAAGTCAAGGTATCAAAGTATTGTAACCAAGGGTATATAAAAGAAAGCATATAAAAAAACCAAATCTTGAAGGAAAATGAAACAGTAAACATACAAACGGCAAAATTAAAAATATGCTATTATGAATACTAATTTAATATACAACACATTACAATGTAAGGCATTCAAGATATCTACCTTTATTTATGGCTGCTATATCAGTATGTACAATCCAGTCTCAAAATATACCAACTAATCCAAATGCATCAAAGATGACATATAGCCGTGTTTCCCAAACTGTGCTCCGGGGAGCACCAAGTGCTCCGCGAACAATCTACAGGTGCTCCGCAATATGGCGATAATAACGGTTAACAATAAAAAATAGATAAATGTGAAGGGTTTCAAAATTAAAATACTGTTTCACATGCACTCCTAATATTCTATCGGCGCGGCACTACGGTCTGTTTGGCGAATATATGAGGCCGGCGGATTAATGCTTCACGGTTGGACAACACTTCCAAACTGGTCTCAGACCGCCCTTTCTGGCTTAATATGCCGATCTCGTATATTCCCTGAACAAACTGTACCTACGGACGGAAGTGCTTTAGTCATCTTTCACGCTCGTATTGTGCGGTCACTCAATCCTTGCTGTGTCAGTTTAGTTTGCGCAGTATTTGCAGCTATTCACTACGTGTTATTTGAAAAACATTCCTAATTTGGTTGTTCTGCAATGGATCGCTGGTTGAAGACTGGATCCTTCACACAGACCCTCCAGTAGGAGCAGCGGCCTAAACATCCAAGAGATACGTTCAAATATTATGTTAAAATATGGATGTTGTGATTATCCAGAACCAGATTTGGGGATACGACTTTTCAATTGCAGTGTTGAAAAGATTACTGATGCTGAAATAATTCAACAGGCTGAAGAGTTTGTGGAAGAGTTAGGGAGGGTTCACATCTGCGCCGATTTCCGCTTTAGCCAATCTGGCAGGTTTCCGTCTTCTGCCCCAAGAAACTGGACAGGGGACGGAAAATCCAACAGTCAGTTTTCAAACCCATTCAAGTGAATGGGTTTGAAAAGTGAGCACCCGTGAGCGTTTTGTACCTGTCCGCGGCAAAACCATTTTTTTTTAACTGGTCACAAAGTCGAACATGTAGGACTTTGTGTCCGGTTAAAAAAAAAAAACGGATTCGCCGCGGACAGGTACAAAATGCACATGGGAACTCACTTTTCAAACCCATTCACTTGAATGGGTCTGAAAACTGACTGTTGGATTTTCCGTACCCTGTCCAGTTTCTCGGGGAAGAAGACGGAAACCCGCCGGATTGGTTAAAGCGCGCATGGGCGCAGATGTGAACCGCCCTTAGTGACGACAAATGCGCCAGAAGCGTTCAACGAATGAAAATGTAATATCTACCGTGTTTCCCCGATAGTAAGACACCCCCGATAGTAAGACGTAGCGGGGGTTTCAGGGAGGTCGGCTAATGTAATACGTACCCCAAAAGTAAGACATAGTGGGGCTTTCGGGGTAAAAAGAATGTAAGACACTGTCTTACTTTCGGGGTGTCTTACTACTGTATCGGGGAAACACGGGGCTCCGCTGTACTGTGAGAGCCGGGGGAATGACGCATGCGCAGTCGGCTCTAACAGGCTCTCGCAGCCAGAGCTGACTGCGCATGCGTCATCCATGAGACGGGGACACAGACGGGGCGGACGCAGCTCAGGAAGAAGGCGGCGCTGGCTATGGCATAAGGTAGGAGACGAATAGCCTTTTTTTAAGGCTATTCCGAAAGTGGTCAGAGGAAAGAACTTCTTTTAATGACAGGGGTTGATGGATTGAAGTGGCGGCACGCGAGGAGTTAAGCGCCGGCCGCTTCCATACATTGCAATGGGAGCGCGCTATTCAAATAGTATTTGCGCATCTCTAACTTCAATTGTCAAATTGAAGTTAGAGATGCGCAAATACTATTTGAATAGCACGCTCCCATTGCAATGTATGGAAGCGGCACACAGACTTTGCCGGCGGCCGCCGCTTAACTCCTCGCGTGCCGCCGCTTCAATCCATATGATTGATGATGATGATGGGGGAGGGTTCCCAATATAAGACATACCCCGAAAGTAAGACATAGTGGGACTTTTGGGGGTAAAAAGAATGTAAGACACTATCTTACTTTCGGGGAAACACGGTAATATCAATTCATTACAAATCCCCCCATCATTAATATCCCGTATTATCTTTGGCACCTATGTAGGTTTTAGGTAAAATATGTTAAATGCTCCCTATAGAATTTCTGTACTTAATAGTGCTCCTCCACGCTGACTTATAGTATAAATGCCTGATTTTAACACATCAGGGTATGGTGCAACGTGTTGAAACAGTCTATTTGATATCTGTTTGATAGGTAAAATTGTCACCAGATAATATAACACAACTGGTAACTAGAAATGAGCGAGTAGTGTTCGATCAAGTAGGTGTTCGATCGAATACTACGGTATTCGATATACTCGTACTCGATCGAACACTACTAGCTGTTCGAAGTTTAAGGTTTGATGCAGAACCAGACATGTCAGCAACGACCTCTGCACATGGACCATATACACACTATGATGTCCTTATTTTAAAGAATTCTCAATAAAAACGAAGTTTTATTCAACTATCATACTGGAATCCTGAGTGCCGGATTTTCTTCCTTTCTATGTCCTATTCCTACCCTGGTTTCCCTCTGCCCCTCTAATAGTTAATATTAGCCTTGCCTGTGTGATTGACAGCCTATCATTCTACCAGGTCTAGGACAGGTTCTTCCTTCCTACTTATTGTTTACTTACATTCACATTGGGGCTTGCTATTGTTTTGTGCGTGCTGGCATTTCTCTTGCTGTTTATTATTTGTATTCTTATTCTTGACTTCTGGCTTACCTTTTGACTTTTCTCTTGGATTTTGATTCTGTACTGTGTTGCTCGATTGTTACCAGACCCATAGCTAACTGACCTCCCTTTGCTGTTGTTTGTCTTGTCTGTGTTGTCACATATATAGGAAGGACTTGTTGACTAGTTCTTGCCTATTGCTTAGGATAGGACTGGCAAGCAGGACTGGAGAGCAGGGGAAGGGGAGGTTTTCAGCTGTGCCCCTCCCCCCAAGGTTCACCAGCAGCTACTGGGGAATTGCTGCTCTAGCAATTCCCTTACAAGTAGCTTTCTTTCATCATGTTTTGTACTTTTCTAACGGAAGAAAATATCATGAATGCAGGACTTTTTCTTATGTTACATGGTAAACAAACATGACGGAAGACTGTCCATCATGTTGTTTACGTTAGAGTCAATGAGAATGGATGCTAGATGGAGAGGGCTCTGTCTGTCTCCGTCACTCTACTACTATTAATATCCATTGCTCTCATCTTATGACAAATGAGAGCAACAGGCATTCATAGGAGTAGTCAGTTCCCTAAGTGAGTTTTCATCTAATGAATAGAAATGTTCCCATAAAAAGAGGCCAAAGAAATAGCTTTAAAATGTTGAGGAATGTTTTGACTCAAGTTGGGTGCCAATAAAGTCTTCATTTTCCACTTATCAGAGTACTGGATCTTTGTATTTGTGAGAAATGGGAACACAAATTATATTACTGAACTTTTCATCCAGCAGTTATTAAATATTACAGGCATAATGCTAGAAAGCCTCTTCAAATACATTGCATTAGTTCATGTATGGCACTATTTATAAGCTACCTATTCATCTATAAGCCATAAAAAAGAAGTACAGGTTGCTGGCAGTAAGTTTGGTTGGTCTTTTAATACATAGCAGCTACACACAACTACATAAGATGCCCATACATAGTAAACCTAACACAGTATCCAAAACAAGGGCATATTTATGAAATACTAGCCATCTAATG
This sequence comes from Leptodactylus fuscus, assembly GCF_031893055.1. Lineage (NCBI taxonomy): Eukaryota > Metazoa > Chordata > Amphibia > Anura > Leptodactylidae > Leptodactylus > Leptodactylus fuscus. Next base: position 91,515,798 of record NC_134265.1, on the reverse strand, counting down.
CCACCTACAGCCACTAGAGAGTAAAGTAAAACTTTCAAGCTTACGCTAGGTTCACACCTGTGTTCGGCACTCCATTCTGTGGTTTCCGTCTTCTGCATGCAAGAAGACGGAAACCACAGACGGGGTCCAGCCGTGAGCGGCGGTGAGCGTTTTATGCTCTCCTCCGCAAAACAGTTTTTTAAAATCTGGACACAGTGTACTGCATGTCCGACTCTGTGTCCGGATTAAAAAACCCGGTTTCATGGCGGGAAGCATAAAACGCTCACGGCCGCTCACGGCCGGACAGCTTTCTCGCCCATTCAAATGAATGGGTGAGAAAGAGTCCTGCAGGTTTCCATCTCCTGCTCTGTTTTGTGCAGGAAACGGAAACCTGCAGAATGGAGACCGGGCGCAGATGGGAACGAGCCCTTACTGATGTGCCACCAACCAACCAGTCCATTTAAAGACTGGGGGACTGAAAAAGATAGGAAAGTACGAGTTATCTACATCAGTTCTAAAGAGTTTCAGTGCCAGTGCACATACACATTCAAATAAGAGACATAGTATTCCATTCTCGTGATTGGTGCGGATGCCAGAGCTGAAACTGCCAGATATGATATTTTGTACCTATCCTGTGGATGGGTTATAGACTATGATTCTGGAAAAATGTATTTAAGCAGTTCTTTTATGAACACCCATACCCCATATCAGTAGGTTTTTGCTAAGCAAACACAATGGCCTCCCGCCAGTATCTATACATCATAATTATACTGGGTACTGAATGTGTTATACTTACCCATTGCACACATGAGAGGTATGAGGTGAGGAAAGTGAACCTTAGATTGTTAAGCCACATAACTACTTAAATCATTGCTGAAATCGTAGATGAACTAGTAATATAAATGCCATGAAACTGAAATTTGCAGGTTTCCTTTAGAATTCTATACCTCGCCATTACATTGCGTGCTGATCTTCTGCCTTGAATATCCTACATTTTGCACTGTCCATGGTACTGACATTGTAATAGACTGTCCATAACTATGCATGATTTTTGGTTAATAAACACACAAAACTAAATGTGTTGTGAAGATTACTAAGATTTATTTACTCCGAATCTTTTAGAAATCCAGATCATCTCTCAGTTAAAGATTTTTGTGGATAGTCACCATATTGATACAGAGAGGCAAAAGGAAAGCAATGTCAAAATAAATTCAACAAATGGAAATTTGCAGATGTCCTTGAAAATGCTATAAGGGCCCCTTCACACGGCGTAAGCGCGCCGGACATTTAGACACGTTTACACGTGTCTGAGCGTGGCACTTCAAAACAGAGCCCATTGATTTCAATGGGAAGCACGCGTATATCGGCAGATACATGCGTTTCCCATTTAAATCAATGGGCTCTGTTTTGAAGCGCCATGCTCAGACACATGTACACATGTCTAAATGAGCGGCACGCTTACACCGTGTGAAGGGGCCCTAATTCATCATTATTTTTTGCACTGCACTACTTCCTTGAATTTCACACATTTGGCACTGTCCATGGTGCTGAAATTGTAACATTGTTCCTTCCCCTGAACAACTATGTTGAACAATCTTTGTTTTCAGATCATTTGAGAGCGGGCTGTCCATGTTCGGCGACCATCAAACTTAACTGAACTTGAATTGTTTTGTAGAAAGAAATGGTCCAAAATACCTTCATCCAGGATCCAGGAACTGATTAAAAGCTACAGGAAGCAACTAGAGGCTGTTATCTTTGCAAAAGGAGGATCTACTAAATATTAATGTCACTTTTCTGTTGAGGTGCCCATACTTTTGCACCGGTCAAATTTTGGTTTAATGCATATTGCACATTTTCTGTTAGTACAATAAACCTCATTTCAATCCTGAAATATTACTGTGTCCATCAGTTATTAGATATATCAAACTGAAATGGCTGCTGCAAATACCAAAATATTTAGAACTAAAAATTATTAAGATTAATAGGGGTGCCCAAACTTTTTCATAGGACTGTAAATAATATATATTTACTAAAGATAGTACGCCAAAAATATAATGCAATACATAGTAGCAAATTAGTTTATTAAAAGGCTTGACTTAATAAGACAAAACTTTCTATAATGAAAGTGGTCCTTGAAACATTCTCGTGAGGTTGGTGGCCAGTCAGATATTTCCCATGTAAAAGGCAACCATGCAACAGTGGTGATGCTATAAGACATCCTCATACTCATACAGTGAAACCACTATAAAAGATCACCTCCTTGAGAAGACCAACTCCAAATCACATTTTCTGAGACGGATTTTCCATTTTCCATATTAGCCATCTTCTTTGAGAAGACCACCTATTTAGAAAACCACTTTTCCATTCAATTTTGGGTAGTTTCCTCAAAGAAGTTTCACGGTTTATGAAAAATATGAATGGAACCCAAAAAGGAGTTTTTATAAATTCCATGTATTTCAGAGATTATTTTTATTTTATTGTGACCCAGATTTTCCAGACAGGTGATATGGAAGTATAATAATGTATAACTGCATTTGTTGTCTCCCAGCTATCTCAGAGAAAAAAAACAAAAAACGTTGCAGATTATTTTCAGAAGTGGATAAATCAGGGACTTGTAATATTATTATTTTACGGGAAGTAATCTTTAAGATTCTCAAGGTGTCTTACAAACAAACCCAAAGACATTTCAGTGTTGATATCTCACATCTTACACCATCTGATATTGCAACATATGATGCCGTGAATATGGATTAATTAAGGAACACTGATACTAATCTGCTTTTAATCCAATCTGCTCAGAAGAAAGTAAATAATATATAATGTAATGATTAAACCATTGCAGCCCTGTAGACAAATGTTAATATATTTAAGATTCTGAAATACTTCTCTGGCTTTCTCACAGGGATTCCAGGCATTTTTCAGACATGTTTAGCAGACTCTAATCTCTTTAAAACAAACATCACAAAGTAATTGTTCTTCACATTTTGCAGATATTTATTTGTGTTTCTTTGCAGAGTAATAAAAGTCAATGAAGAGCATCTACATATTACTTTTCTAGGCGCTGGATTTATCTGCACAGATGGATGGAATATTTATGGTGGCTGTTTCCAGCTAATCAGAGTGTGAAGCTGCTAAACTACTGGCAAGGGCCCTACATCAAAATAAAAAGATGCTTTAAGGTTCACTGTATTGCACAAGATTCTACCATTTAGAGTTTTGTGCAGGACCAGATGGATGGGAGAGGATCAAATGAACCCTGAAGACCAGAGCTGAACCCAAGAAAATAAATCACATCTTTACAGGAAGTTGGTTGAGCAGCTGTATCGGGAACTTGGCTTATGATGGCACTATACAAAATCAGATTTTTAATTGAGATAAAATCTGCAAACTGGGCTATTGTAGGAGCTTTGGCGATATGTTTAGAGTTACTTAAAAAGGACCTTTCACCACTAACCAGTTCCTTGCCTCCTTTAATAGATGCCACTCCACTTAGTCCGGGCCAGCTGGAATTTTTCCTTTAGCCCATTAGCAAGCATTCAGTGCTGTTAATTTTGGTGCCAATATACTAATTAGGCTTTCTACTGTCAAAGCCGTGGTCTCAGGTTGAGCAGACAAGGGGGTGTAATTCAAAGCTATCTGACACTGGACAGTAACACAGAACTCAGAATCACACCCCTTGTCTGCTTCTTCCTGAGACACCCACTTGACCGTAGAGAGCCCAACTTACATATCAGGTACCAAAACTAACAGCACTGATTGCTCAGGAACAGTGGGGGAAGAGAAAAAAAACTCCAACTCTGCCAGAATCATTAGAATGGCCTCTATTAAACAACACTACAAGAGCTTCAGTTGGTGGAAGTGGTAAACATCCTCTTTGAGGAACTTTTAATATGTTTTTATATATTTCACAATATAATTGGCAATAAGATGTAGAGATGTTTAGGAAATTGCTAAAGACAGTGTCCTGGTGGAGCTGGTTTCAATTCCTTTAACCCTGACTACTTTAAATATTATTGAACATTTTTAACTCAGTTGATCCATTCATAATGGTAACTCCTTGATATGGTATTAAATGAATACACAATGTAGGTGCCCCCCCCCCCCCCCAAAAAAAAGGAAAATTTAAAACTTAGCTTTTATTAGCTTATATAAACGTATAAGGGCAGTGAAGAGGCCCCTGCCGTATCTAAAATGTATGGTGAATAGTGTCACTGTGGACACTATCAAATCAGGGGTTATGGGTTATGCCCCAAAATGTCTAACACGGCGAACTGTCTATGTTTGTATCCCAGGGATTAGGTTTATAACTCCCTGAGTAATAATATGAAACTAATAAATGAAACTATTAGATACAATATAGCTGTATATACGGGTATATCAGAAACAGATACAGAGTCTGTTTTGTTGCTAATAACGCACACAGACACTAATCGGGTGTGTGGTTGACACATGAAAGGACAAACAGCTTTATTGTATCTAATAGTTTCATACATTCAGCCTGGGGGGGCGGAAGCTCCAATTATGGTGTGTTTATCTATTATTACTCAGGGGGTTATAAACCTAATCCCTGGGATACAAACATAGACCGTTCGCCGTCTTAGAAATATTGGGGCATAACCCATAACCCCTGATTTGATAGTGTCCATACATTTTAGATACGGTAGGGGCCGCTTCACTGCCTTTTATATAAGCTAATGAAAGCTAAGTTTTAAATTTTCCTTTTTTTTGGGGGGGGGGGGGGGGACCTACATCGTGTATTCATTTGTTTCATGGTAGTACTAGATCCAGTGATAGCTTGATATGGTATTACTTAAACTTCACTTTCTCTTTACAGAAAAGCTTCTTATTTAAAATTTCCCAAGAGGGTAGCAAGGATTGGACCTACCAAGTTCAGTTCTTTGGAAGTCCCTTGAAGATTATCCTTCTCATCTAAAGCTTTGATGTATATTTAAGACAATAAATAATTTGATCAAAAGAAACCCAACAATCATGTCATTGTATGTATATACTAAATAATATTGGTACACATTTACTAATCTTGCTTAACACCGTCCAAACTTAAACTATACAGTTTGAAACTGCAGCAGATTTATCAAAATGTTTAATGCGATTGTTAAATTTAGCATCAAATTAGACTGTGTGGTCTAACTTTACACTGCTTATTAATTTGCTTATATTGCAAAAAGAGTGCAAAAATGTTGGCCCGCCCTGTTGCAACTTAGGCCTACTTTCTGATTAACCACACATCTTTGTGTGAAATTTTTTTTTTTTTTTTTTTTTATAAAAGTCATAAATGTGTCTAAAACATTGATAATTCTGGTAGATTTTGCTAAGTAAATCTCCACCATTGTGTTTAGTGTTTAAGTTCTTGCTAGTGACAATTCTGGACTACTATGTGAACATTTTCTTACTAAAGGCCATGTTGTCAGACCAAGAGTAGGGCTTAGTCATACAACTGCGAAAATGGCTGAGTGACGGATGCAACGCTTGTGACGCTGCCATTTTGACAGGACATTTGGATCCAATGTGTATATACATTCATTAGGTTTTTTAAGCTTGTTTTTCATGGTCGTTAAAAAAAAAAATGACACACTATTATTTTTTATATATATAGGGCTCACAATCTACATTTTTCCCTATCAGTATGTCTTTGGAGTATGGGAGGAAATCCATGCACAACACAGCGAGAACATACAAACTCCTTGCAGATATTGTCCTTGGCAGGATTCATACCCAGGACTTCAGTGCAGCAAGGCTGCAGTGCTAACCACTGAGCCACCGTGTTGTCCCCTCAACGTGCACTATCTTTGTCCATGAAAATGGACATAGTGGCATGTGACTAGACCCATTGTAAATCATATGTCCTATAATGGCCATGTGACGGCCGTTTTTGAAATACTTAGGCCTTATATACTTGCATGTATACCCACATGTATAAGGTGTAAGTGTGGCACTTTTTGTTTATTTGGAACCCCCAAAGACACCAATTTGACACCAACAATCTGGAAACTTCTATGTGTGTTGTCCTTTATATGCTACCTACTCTCATAGCTACCCTGTTTCCCCGAAAATAAGACATCCCCCAAAAGTAAGGCATGGGGTGAGGTTTTGTTAAATTGCCTAATATAAGGCACCCCCTGAAAATAAGACATCCCCAAAAACACTGCAGCTGGCAGAACACTGTGCACGATGTTCCGTGTGCACAGGTATGCCGGCTGCTGCCTCTGCTGTGATACCACTGTTCCTGCTGCTGTAAGATGAGCTGGGAAAGCATCGTATGCTGCGGGGAGTCCGCTCTCCCAGCTCATCCCACAGCAGCCGGAACAGTGGTATCACAGCAGAGGAGGCAGCCAGCTTTCCTGTGCACACGGAGCACAGCGTTCAGCCGCTGCAATGCCCACTAAGTGAGGCTCTCCGGCACAACTGCCGGAAGCCTCGCTAATCTCTGCTAAGCCCCGCCAACCACTTCCACCACCGTGACCAACAGCAGCACCAGCGCTGCTATGAAGATGGGGTAACTAGCATACCTCCCCACCACCACCTCTTGCACCACCTACAACCGGCAGTCATGCCGGAACTCCGTTAAGGAAGCGCCGGCATGACTGCCGATTGTCCCCCGCTCCATAAGACATCCCCCGAAAATAAGACAGGTCATATATTTTGGAAGAGAATTTAAAATAAGACACTGTCTTATTTTCGGGGAAACAGGGTATTGTCATAGTTAGGAAGGTAAAATAAAGAGTATTATGAGAAAACAAGAGAGAACTATAACAATGGCATGATGCTGCTGTTGGGACATTATTATTGGCCGGTTCAATGCTATATCTTCCAGGCTGCTTGATACTACAAGGTCTTATTCTAACTATCAGTTAATAAAACTTTTGGCATATCACAATGACATATCAGAAGTTTTGGTCAGTTGGGGTCTGGGTTTTGAGATTTTCACCAATCAAATTTTCTAACATGTCTTTATAATATGTTGAACGTTTCATGAAGTTATAGGAATGCTTTAGATATTATATCTGGTGCGGGTCCTTAGGGGGTTATGCTCTACCCCTTTGGAGCTTACACTAGGTATAATACACAATACTTTTTGCTCAGAGTTTTTTGAAAACTAGTACACAGAAGCATTAGAAAAGGGAGAGTGAGGACAACCAAGGAGTAGACACATTAAGAACCCACAATACCATACTTATTGCAATGTCTCCATTATAATTCTTTGCAAATAAGGCTTTGGCATAATAAAACAACAGGAGAGACGCGCTTAGAGTCATTCACATGCATCTGGCACTGCTCTAATGTCTAAACTACAGTATTTGTATACACCAAATTTTGAGTAATGTCTGTTTATTTAAGCAAAAGAAGAAACACGGGCACAAGCAGTTTGTGCAGAGGTAAGCAGGTGCATGCAGAACAGTATGTCTTCCCTCTGTCAGCATTACACCATCATTAGCTAGTGTCTGCTCAGCAGGGTGTGTCATTATGTCTCCCAGGGCTGGTGTAATTATACATTGACATAATTAACCCAGCAAGCCCATTAGGCAGCCCGGCGAAAAATTCATCTATAATTATTTGTTGTGTGCATGCTAATGAGTCCATCTGTACCGCCATTGTACTACACGAACAAATTAATTTACAAGTCTGGATTTTTTAATAAGTTCAGGAGAAATAGCTGCTTTTGTTCAGAAGTATGCCGGGAACATACAGAGTGGACAGGTATGGGCACAGGAGAGCTCTGGTGTATGAGACGAGTAATAGACACCTAATGACCAATAACTAGTACTCAAAGGTATATGACACAAGGTACTAAGGGTTATATAGTCATCCCTCGGTAGCTAATATATTTTCGGAAACTTACACTGTTCATGCAGAATAGCATTGATATATATTAGTAATACTTCTATATCTACATCGATGACAACTTTACCAACAAAATATTCTGAAAGTGAAGAAAAAGGAAAAACAAGCAGATAGATAATACAGATAAAGTACCGTATATACTCGAATATAAGCCAAATTTTTCAGCACAGTTTTTGTGCTAAAAAAGCCCCCCTCGGCATATACTCGAGTTAGCAAAAAAAAAAAAAAAAAAAAAAAAAGTCAATGTATAGAATCTCCCATAAAATTGTGGAAAAAAAAAGAAACTTAAAAAAAAAAATAATTTAAAGTTCTAAATCACTCCTTTCACTAGAATACATATAAAAGTAGAAAATGACTGTGAAACATATTATACACATTAGGTATCCTTGTGTCTGACAGTGCCCGGTCTACTGAATATAGGGTATCTGCAGTGCTCCTGTTCCAACGGAAAGGGGTTAATAGGAGCACTGCAGATACCCTATATTCAGCCAGGCTGAATTCCAAGTGGGAAAAAAAAAAACAGTCCTCAAGCTCAAGGAAGGGGCAGACAGACAACCAAAACACCCCCTCCCCTTTCCTAGCACCTAGCAACTACTGCACCCAAAAACTCCGACCATTTTAATTTTTGAAATTCTGCAGTAGCTGCTGCATTTCCCCCCTAGGCTTATACATAAGTCAATAAGTTTTCCCAGTTTTTTGTGGTAAAATTAGGGCCCTCGGCTTATATTCGGGTCGGCTTATACTCGAGTATATATGGTATGTCTTACATGGAAAAGTCACACAAATCCACCGCTAGCTGTAAATCACTTTCCATGTTTATATAAAATAACAAAAAATTTGATAGTCTTCAGTAGTTGATACCTTTTTAAAGGCTAACTAATGATGACAGATTACAACATTTTGGAACTCTAGGCTCCTTTCTCAAGTAAATTTAAAAGACATTTCTATATTATTTAATAGGCTCTGCAACACTGACTCTTGAACAGTTTTCTTTAGTCTCCATCATTCCAGTGCAATCAATGTTGTTAGTTATGGTGCCTTATATGCTATTTAGGCTCTATATTGTCAGTAGGGCGGTGTCACGCAGGAGCAGACAAGGGGTGTGACTCTGAGCTCTGACACTGGCTGTCTCTGATTGGAGCTCTGAATCCCACCCACTTCCTGACACCACCCTTCTGACATTATAGAACTTAAATAGCACATCAAGCATCAAAACTACCTGTGCTTGTTGCTCAGGAGCAGTAAAGGATAAAAGAGAAAATATCAACTGCGCTGAAATCAGAGGACCAGCCCTTATTAACAGATGCTAAGAACATGATTGGTGGACGTGGTGAGAGGTCCTCTTTAAGTAATTTAGATGTTTTAACAGTGAATTGCCAACTGATTGGTTGAATTTACAAGCCAATCACACATGCCCAGATAGTCCAATCTAATTCAATACTAACTATCTTATATTTGACATATGATTGCATTGTATATATAATATACTTACTCAAAGAACACATACTTATTGTAAAGATGATGGTCCCGGTGTTGGACCCTGACCAATTTCTAGTGAATGATCTATCCTAAGGATAGGTCATTCATTTTGCATCTTACGTGTTACCTCTCCTATTGAATGGTCATTCATTTTGGGTCTTGGATAACCCCTCTAACAAGTACTTTTGCTTGTCCACATAACAGATACAGTAAGATGCTGCCACAAGTAAGTAAATACAAAAGGCCATTAAAACCCACCTTCCTCACCACAAAGCATGGTGGTGGCAGCATCCTGTTGAATAGATGTTTTTCACAGAAGACCCAAAAGGCTTTAGAAGTAGAGAGTAAAATGAATGCAGCATCTGATAGGAACCCTAGAGGAAACCTACTGCAGTCTGCAAAGACACAGCCGCTTAGATGGAGATTTATTATCAAACAGGAGAACTTATACATCAACTTCAGATATCAAGACAAAGGTGCACAAGCCAAGACATCAATCCAAATGGAAATTTCTGGATGAATTTGAAAGTATGTGTTTACTTGTTGTCCCCATGCAAAGAAGAATAAGAACAATTGCAGTGTTGTAGATATAGTTCCAAGGCTGTATTTGCTGACAAAGGAGCCAATACAAAATACAGACTTGACAGGGTTAATTATTAGACATTTAATTATTTTGTTTTTAATCACAGATACATTTGTTTAATCTACAACATTATGGTTAGTTTATTTCTATTGAATAACATCACATAACATGGAATGAATATGACTCAGAATTATCACATAAAAGACCTATTTCATACAGGGATAATATGGTGCATTTCTGCCTGTTATGGACACAAGTCTCTACCCATCTAGTGGTCCAATGATCCAAACTAGCAATATCATAGATCCCTATCATGCTGTCATCTTGGTTAAGGTAAAGTAGAAAAAAAATCTAAATGACCATTTTAATGATAGGCTCACGATAGACAAGCTTATAAGTGGATTAATGTAATTTTGAATAAATAACAAATACTCCAGATGAAGTTAATATATAGAGTGGCTCATCCTAATAATAAGAATAAACAACATAAGTTCTGGCGTCATCATTCTGTCTGGATACACACTAGAAGTAATGACAATAGCTTCGTAACCAAGTTTACTTTACTTACAGAGATATTGGCATTTTTCCACTCTGTTGCTGCAACCCATTTTGTTAAAGTGTCAGTCCTCTGAAACCAATGACCAACTTTCACAAAATATTCTCTTAATAAACTTAATAAACAGTATGATCAAAATGATAATGTTCCTGTAAATAAAGAACTCTTAATGAATATACTTTCTTTCACTATCCAGTGATATGTGATTTCTTTTTTTTAATATAATTCCTAATGAATTATTTCCAGTGTGACTTATATAACAAGTAAATTCAGGAGTGACATGAAGCTCATGGGCCCCAGTGCAAAATCTGTAATGGGGCCACCACGTACCATGTGCTATCTATAATACTTCTTATGTTGTTGAGAAATCTTTGGCCCCCATCAGGCTACAGGATGTGGTAGCAATTGCTATCTCTCTGCACTCCCTATAGCTACACTCTGCAGTAAACTAGTCATACATACCATACCATCCTCCTGATTCATTGGCTAATTTTAAAGGGAGTCTGTCAGCAGTAAACTGGTTATACAACTAGTCACAGTACCTTGTAGAGCTGATTCTAGAGTTTCCAAATATACCTCTGTTATTCAGCATTGCAACTCCATTTTCTTAAAAATCACTGTTTTATTCATATACAAATTAGGCGAAATGAAGGAATGTCTCATATCCTCCCTGGGCTTTCCTCTCCATTATCCACGATCTGCTGTCCTTCTCCCTTTTTCATTAATTGTTAGACATATTTGTACTCATCATCTACATAGCTCCTGCATGGCTCCATGTGAAGCTGACTACTGCTCTTCTAGGTGTAGACTGATGTCTTCAGGCATGCATAGTACTATCAGTGATGAAGACGAGAATGAGGGGGGGGGGGGCTGTCAATTTGCGAATAGAGGTTGTAGCTGGGCAATAGGCAGGGAAGGTAATCTGCAGTGGGTAACAAAGTCTGATGAGAATAAGGAATGACCCTAAAGCACATTTAACCTAATTTGCATATTAATAAAACGGTAGAATTTATGAACATGGGGCTGCAATGCTGGATACGAAAAAACATATTTGGAAAGTGTATAAACAGCACTACAAGGCACTGGGATTAGTTTTTACATTTACTGCAGACAGACTCCTTTTAAAGGCAGTCTACTACCAGTAAAAGTATTTCTTAACCAGTTCTTTGCTGCTGTAGAGGCAGTTAGCGACACAGTGAACATACCTTTTTTGCTTTAACCCCTTCCCGACATCCACCGTAATAGTACGGTGCTGCCGAGAAGTACTTACCGCAAACCACCGTAGTACTACCACAGAAACTGTGTGCGCACCCTGCCTTGCGGGTGTCAGCCAAGTGTTACAGCTGACAATGTCCTGCAACACCTGCGGTCGGAACTGGGTCCGATCGCGGGTGTTAACCCCCAAGATGCCACGGCCAAACATGACCACAGCATCTCAGGGGTTTCTTTACGTCCTGGGGTCCCAATCTGCCACTCACAATGCTTTTGGGGGTTTGGGTGTTCCTAATGGGCAGCTCAGGGTCTGATAAGTGAGCCCGGGTCTGCCCTCCATCTGTCCCTCCACAAACCAACTTGGTTGATCCTGTCAAGAATGGACGCTGTCAGAATATGCAATTACATTTTAACACAAAAAAGGTATGATCAATTCACTACTAAAGATCTCTCCGACAGGAGGCAACAATTTTAGGAGAGATTTTGGTGGTGGTAAACTCTCTTTTTCCAATAATGTTTGTAGCTACCGAAGCCTTTCTTTCTTTTTTTATTTATTTATTTATTTTTTATAAATGTAGATTGTGAGCCCCACATAGAGCTCACAATGTACATTTTTTCCCTATCAGTATGTCTCTGAAATACGGGATGGAAATCCA